>NC_088690.1:67459722-67657222 GCF_028017835.1 Emys orbicularis | reverse complement strand
AGGTGAGGGTAGCTGATGAGTATGAGACTCTCGGTGAGTTAGGGCCTGTCTACCCATTGCATGTGAAGGCTGGATCCGGCTGACTGAGGCAACCTGGTTCAATGGTCAGGAAGGCGATGACAGCAAGCGTTGTGGAACGCTTAAGAGCACGACAAGACACGTAGGCGTCCTGGTCATCCACTGCGCCCTGCCCTATCTCCAGCCGTCTCGACTTCTGTCCTGCCACTGGATACAGATAGGAACTGGGAAGAGAGAGTGAGGCTGACGTCGCGCAACTCTCCCTCACTTTAATCCAATTCACGCGCAAGTCTCGACATCATATCATATCATATTACATCATATCAAGTCCTGTGGCGATGGGCGAGCGACGAAGCAGCAGGTGTGGATACACTGGGAGCTGTAGCCGCGGACCTGCACATAGGCGGCTCAGGCATAATGGTCGTTCCTCACTGACCGAAGCAGCAGTGGAGCTCGGCATCTTCTTGAGCGACTGAGCAGCCCTATTCAGGACTGCACTGCTCACCTCCGTAGAATGAGGAGGGGGCTAGAAAAGGTGCCCTAAACATTGCCTGCTTCACCAGGGCCGGCTTTAGGAAGTGCGGGGCCCAATTTGAACAGTTTCGACGGGACCCCAGCAGGGATGACTAAAAAAAAAGCCACTTAAAAAGAACCCTTTCATTTCTTCCATGTATTATTTATTTTCCATGACTATATAAATAATAACAAAATTATATATTACATACATTGCATCATATATTAATTAGCTGATTTTCACTTTCATATTAGGAAAATAATTTATATTTTGATAGTTGTACAACTGATTTTCTTCAATAATGTTTATTTTATTAAAATTTATAAAATATTTCCTTATTAATATAAAATTGTGCCCTCCTCCCCCCCACCTCCCAGCGCCTCCTGGCCCGCGGAAACAAACCCTGCTTCCCCAGCGCCGCCCCGCCGAAACAGCTGTGGGCCGAAAAGGAAGGTTGGCGTGGGGGGGGGAGGGGGGGAAGAAACGGCACACATAGGGTGACCAGATCACAGCAGTAAAATAGGACCTGACCCCTCCCCGCTCGGCCCCACCATCACACCCCTCTTCACCCCCTAGCCCCCCGCTGGCTTGCTGCATCCCTCCTAGTCAGTCCCCCACCCACCACTTGCCTCCTTTCACCTTCTCCCTCCCCTGCCAGAAACCCCCATGCCCTCCCCTAGAACCCCTGCTGGCTCACTGCTTGCCTCTTTACCCACCCGCCGCTTGCCCACCCGCTCCCCCCCCCCCAAAGTATAAAGCCTCATTCAAAGACCCAGGGGTCACTATATTACTGCACACAGCAGTCAATCAGTGCAGTTGTAGATAAATCGCTGCATTATGCATTTTTGTATAACTTTTATATGACTTTGTATTGAACCTTGGTAATGTTATAGCTGGCCCCTAAGGTAGTATAATTAAGGTAAAAGAAAAATGTCTTTTTGCTAGAAGTAGAATAAGATCTTCCCCCCACTTTGTAATCAATTGACCTGAATGAATGAGGTGTGAATGAGGAAGGCGTGGAAGGCTGGCACTTCCAGACAGCTGCAACCCTTGGAGAGGGGCTGAGAGCCAGCCAAGGAGAGCTTTGCCCAGGGCTGAGTGGGACAGAGTTTGGGTGCAGGGTCCGGGCTGGGGCATGGTGTGGGGTGCAGGATGGGTGGAGGGGTGCAGGCTCTGGGAGGGAGTGCGGAGGGGTGGATGCAGGCTCTGGGACAGAGTTTGGGGGCCGGAGAGGGGGTGGTGGGTGCTGGGGGGGAGGGGACTGCCATCACATGTGGCTTCCTTCCTCCCCTGCTGCCCCTCACCATAGCCTCGGTGGGGGATGGGGCTGCCCCTTGCCCAGTGTTTGCAGGAGTGGTGGCTGGGGGGAAACCCAGTCAAACTCTGGTTTTACTCTTTCGTTGATGGGTCACTTTAACCCCTTACAAACCCCTTCCCGCCTCTCTCACCCCCCTTTTCTACTGGGCTAATTTGATCTTTCTGGTGGAGCCAGATGAAAACCACAAACCCCAGCGAGAGCAACAGGCTGGAAGACTAGACTGAACCCACCACCCACCCAGCCTAGTCCATCCCAGAGCCCAGGACTGAGGGCAAATGTCCCCCCACCCCCGGGCCACCTGCTTCCACTCCTGGCCTCTCCTAGCGCCACCAGCGATTCTGTGTGCCTGCATCGGGTGGGATTTCAACCGGACCCCCCCCTCGCTAAATTCACCCCTGTTTTGCGACCACTCTGCACCAAGAGCACCTTCCTTCCCTGCCCTAGAGCTGCTGGATGGCTAGAAAGCTGAGCTGGGTGTTTGATCGATCCGGAATATTATCGTGGCCCCCCCCAAAAAAACTTAATGTCCATACAGCTTTGGGGGGGGGGGGATATTCCTCCCCCCCAAAACCGGTCTATTTTATTGTTGCAGGGCAAATGAAGAAGCCAGAGTAATGGAAATATTCAGCCCCTACAGTGGTCTTGCAGCAGGGGAAGCAGAGTTGATGGGAAGGGAACTGGTTTGGATAGGAGCCCCCGTCCCCCTCCTTTGCAAAATAATTTGGGGAGGGGAATCAGATCACTCCGTGCCTCAGTTTCCCTCTCTCGGGGGAGGGGGGAGAGATAAAAGTCTCAGCCTGCCGTGTTGCAGACCTTTTGCATTCTCCCCTCTGGATGTATTTGATTTCCTCCTCCAAACCTCCCTCTCTCTCTTACCTGGAATTCACAGCACTAAGTACTGGCTCGGGGCTTTCTTCCTGGGTTACATGATCCTGAGTTTAGTTTTGAAACAGACACAGGCAGGCACAAACTCACCCTCAAACAGCAACACCACCGAAAACCACAAAACCAACCCAATATTACAAACCTATGGGGAATCACGGGGTCAAACACTCACCGACAAACAGTCGGTTCAAACTGAGCAGTGAGTCCCCAGTAACACAGAGCTGCGCTAGTGATGGAAGATCTATTTTGTCTTCCCTACTTAGCACAGTTCAAAACTTAGCACTGACCAGCTGCAAGGATCCTGGCGGGCCCTGGTATGGTTGTAGCAGCAGACTGAATGTTTGGGAAAAGCGAGATATGTGCAATAGGCAATGTAGTTCCATCTGGGCACCAGCCAGCTCCTGTGCCCCAGAGAGCTCTCACAGCTCACACTGAACCAGGGACAAAGGGGGCAGGAGGTTGGAAGAGAAGGTGCCATCCTGGGACCCAGGAGACCCATAGTCAATTCCCAGCTCTGCCACAGATGCTCTGCGTGGCCTCGGGCAAATCCCTTATTCCCTCTGTGCTGCAGTTCCCTGTCTGTTCAGTGGGGGTAGCAGCCAGGCCCTGCCCTGCAGGGGGCGGTTAGAATAAACGCAATCGAGGTTGGACAGTGCTCTGATGCCACGGGGATGAGGGCCAGGATGGTGCCTAAGACAGACCAAAAGCAAGGGGGAGCTACAGAACCGGTGGTGAGAGGGGTTTGGCCTTTGACAGTCTGCTCTGGGTGCCTGGGCTGTCAGACCCCAGCCAGCCACTGGCATTGCCAGACTCCCTGATCTCTGGTGCTGCTGCTCTCCCTGCTTCTAGGAGTCACTGCCTCCCCCTGGGCCGAGACTCCCGCAGCAATCATCTCCTGGGGCTGCCGTGGCACTGAGCGGCTAGCAAGGCCTGAGACTCAGCTGGGGTGGGGGGCTGCTCTTAAAGCAGCTTTTGTGTTGTTGCCGCGGTGGGAGGGGAAGCAGAGATGGGGCCATTTTACATCCTACGGCCAAGGCGCCCAGCAGCTTGGGCAGGCGCAAAGAGCCGCCCGCGTGGGCTGGGAGCTGGGGGAGGGGAGCGTTCGGGAACCCCTGTTCTGCGCTGTCACAAGGAGGAGGAACCGGGATGGAACTGATTCTCCCACTCGGGGATCCGGAGACCCCGCCCCCCCCCGTCTTCAGCTGTATGGATGCGGGGAGGGGCTCTGGCCTGGGGTCTGCAGGAGCTGGGACTAGATGAGCCCAGCGGTCCCTTCCGGCCTAAAGTCTGTGACTGTGGGGAGCGGAAGGTCCCTCCCATGACCCCGGTGGGGAAGGAGAGGCTCTAAAGCCCTGGCGAGGCCAGAACTAGTCTGGGCTGGGGCATCCCATGGCTGGGCAGTCACACATTGACTGGCTTGTGACTCGCCTGCCCATTGTGACACGCCCCCTGCTGGCTGCCAAAGCCTCATCCCCTCACTGCCAGGCTTGTCTCTAGCAGAGCGAGAGCTGGCACGTGCCGCTGGGAAAGCTGATCCGGCCGTTTCAGCTCCGCCACTGGTAGCAGAAAGTGGGTGGCCCATATACACGCTGGCTTCTGCCCACTCCTGACTCCAGGTAGGAGAATCTTCTATTGCCCGCCTCTGCTTTTCCATTGCATCGCCAGCCACACCAAGCCTTCCCCGAGCTCCTGGCCGGGCGGCGCATGTCTACCAAGTGCCCCTTTATCCCCCCACCTAGAGACTTAAGAAATGCATAGGGGAAACTGAGGCACCCCTACAGTATTCAGAGGAAACATTAAGAACAGTCCCACTTCGTCACAGTGAGGGAGTTGGAGAGTCTGTGGGAAGCCACCTCTCTTGTGAAATCAACCACCCCCACACGGTGCGGGCCGCTGCAGATCGGGGGAAGGGGCCAGCTGTGAATTTGGAGCCAGATCCTGGTTTGGATCTGAATCCACCGGCGCTGCGGAGCGTTCAGATGTGGGGAGCTAGCTCCCGCCCGTGCCAGATCACAAAGTGCCACTTCAGCCAGCCGCCTGCCAGGCTCTGGCAGCGCCCTGTGTGAAGCTGCAGCTGGGCCCTCCAGAGCCGAGCTGCTGCTCCTCCTCTCTGCTGGCCAGCCAGCCGCAGCGCCTCAGCACCTGCCCGCTCAGCCCCACCTCAGTGCTCCTGCCTCCCCAATTTCCTCCCTGGCGCTGCACCTCGCCCCCTGCACCTGGCATGTCAATACCCAGCGGGGCCGGGAGCCAAGCGCCCCGGGAGCCATCTGTAAGGTGCTGATTCCCTCCTGTGCTGGGCTCCAGCTAATCCACAAGCCAGGAACTGGCCTTGTGACTCCCAGAGCAGGTATATCAGTCTCACAGCAGCAGCTCAGTCTGCTCAACATCACTCCAGGGCCAGGAACTCGCTCCTGCCTGACATAGGCAACAGGCTGAGCCTGCTCCAGCCCTGTTCCTAGTCCTGCTCCAGCCCTGGTCTCGCTGCAGCCTTGCTCCACCCATGCCCTGCCCCGCCCCCTGAGTCCAGCTCCAGCCACTAGGCCTGACCACCTCCATCACCTTTACTGACACCATCACTTCCATAGGAAATGGCACTGAGGTTGCCGGGGGAACAGGCATTCTCAGGGTGCCAGGAGCCATTGTTCTATTTACCAGGACAGTCCGATGCCAGGACAGTGCCCCTGAGCGCTGGAGAGGACTAGGGCTGCATTAGGACACCTGAAGTGCAGCTGCTGGAGAGTCAGCAGAACCGCCCGGAGACAGCCACGCTTGCCTCCCAGCCCGGGAAGCCCAGAGACCCAGAGCACAGACATCTCTCAGAGCATCTCTGCCAGCAGGAGACATTGGGTGAGGAATAGAGCCGTCCCGCCTTCGGGCAGGAGCCATTCAGGAGACCCAGCGTGGGGGGAATCGGGCTGTGTGTGTACAATGTCTAGCACTGCAGGGCCCTGATCCGGGACTGAGCCCTCTGGGCACTGCCGAAATACAAAGGAGAACAGCAGGGCTGGAGGATTTACCGGCTCCGTGTGAGGAGGGCTGGTTGGGTTGAGCCAGCAGTGAGTCCCCAGTAACACAGAGCTGCGCTAGTGATGGAAGATCTATTTTGTCTTCCCTACTTAGCACAGTTCAAAACTTAGCACTGACCAGCTGCAAGGATCCTGGCGGGCCCTGGTATGGTTGTAGCAGCAGACTGAATGTTTGGGAAAAGCGAGATATGTGCAATAGGCAATGTAGTTCCATCTGGGCACCAGCCAGCTCCTGTGCCCCAGAGAGCTCTCACAGCTCACACTGAACCAGGGACAAAGGGGGCAGGAGGTTGGAAGAGAAGGTGCCATCCTGGGACCCAGGAGACCCATAGTCAATTCCCAGCTCTGCCACAGATGCTCTGCGTGGCCTCGGGCAAATCCCTTATTCCCTCTGTGCTGCAGTTCCCTGTCTGTTCAGTGGGGGTAGCAGCCAGGCCCTGCCCTGCAGGGGGCGGTTAGAATAAATGCAATCGAGGTTGGACAGTGCTCTGATGCCACGGGGATGAGGGCCAGGATGGTGCCTAAGACAGACCAAAAGCAAGGGGGAGCTACAGAACCGGTGGTGAGAGGGGTTTGGCCTTTGACAGTCTGCTCTGGGTGCCTGGGCTGTCAGACCCCAGCCAGTCATTGGCATTGCCAGACTCCCTGATCTCTGGTGCTGCTGCTCTCCCTGCTTCTAGGAGTCACTGCCTCCCCCTGGGCCGAGACTCCCGCAGCAATCATCTCCTGGGGCTGCCATGGCACTGAGCGGCTAGCAAGGCCTGAGACTCAGCTGGGGTGGGGGACTGCTCTTAAAGCAGCTTTTGTGTTGTTGCCGCGGTGGGAGGGGAAGCAGAGATGGGGCCATTTTACATCCTACGGCCAAGGCGCCCAGCAGCTTGGGCAGGCGCAAAGAGCCGCCCGCGTGGGCTGGGAGCTGGGGGAGGGGAGCGTTCGGGAACCCCTGTTCTGCGCTGTCACAAGGAGGAGGAACCGGGATGGAACTGATTCTCCCACTCGGGGATCCGGAGACCCCCCCCCCGGCTCCAGCTGTATGGATGCGGGGAGGGGCTCTGGCCTGGGGTCTGCAGGAGCTGGGACTAGATGAGCCCAGTGGTCCCTTCCGGCCTAAAGTCTGTGACTGTGGGGAGCGGAACGTCCCTCCCATGACCTCGGTGGGGAAGGAGAGGCTCTAAAGCCCTGGCGAGGCCAGAACTAGTCTGGGCTGGGGCATCCCATGGCTGGGCAGTCACACATTGACTGGCTTGTGACTCGCCTGCCCATTGTGACGCGCCCCCTGCTGGCTGCCAAAGCCTCATCCCCTCACTGCCAGGCTTGTCTCTGGCAGAGCGAGAGCTGGCACGTGCCGCTGGGAAAGCTGATCCGGCCGTTTCAGCTCCGCCACTGGTAGCAGAAAGTGGGTGGCCCATATACACGCTGGCTTCTGCCCACTCCTGACTCCAGTTAGGAGAATCTTCTATTGCCCGCCTCTGCTTTTCCATTGCATCGCCAGCCACACCGAGCCTTCCCCGAGCTCCTGGCTGGGTGGTGCACGTCTACCAAGTGCCCCGGTGCTGGCTGTCTAGCCTGGTGCCAGTGAGGAAGTGGGCAGCGGCATGCGCAAAGGAGGGAGTCTGCGGTGGCCAGACAGAAGGGGTCACACCAGTCCAGCCCGGAGGGGACGGAGACAGGGAGGAGGGTTTGGCGGGGCTGGTGGCAGGGCACGGGAAGGCGACACAGGCTGGTAGATGAGGCATTGGGCTGGGATTCAGGAGAGCGGTGTTCAGTTCCCAGCTCTGCTGTAAGTCTTCTGTGTGAGATCAGGTGAGTCCCTGTCGCTCTGGGCCTCAGCAAACTAGGGAGAGCAGGTCCCTGCTCCATGCGGGGGGTTGAGAGGCTAAATACAACACCCGCATGCTCAGCCACTGCCATGATGGGGCCAGGTAAGGGTCCAGACAGGGAGGTAGCTGGTGGCCAACATGGGCCATGTGGGGGTGATTAAAGGCAAATGGGAAGAAGCATGAGAGGTGTGTGTCATGGAGTCCCCAGACAATGCTCTGGAGCTGCTCCCTATGAAGCCAGTCAGGACTCTGGTGAAGTCTCCTCTCTGTGAGCAGACTGTCTTCTGGGCCAGAAGCTCAAAGGGCTTTCACCTTCCTGGGTCTGACCTTGGAGCATTCAGCATCCTCTGCCCCTCCTTGCGCTTCCCACAGCGAGTCCGCCCAGGTGGGGTCCTGGGGAAGCCAGAGGGTCCTGCACCCCCACTTCGCAGTCAGACGTGACTCTTAGCCAGCCAGTAAAACAGAGGTTTATTAGATGATAGAAACATGGTCTAAAACAGCTTGTAGGTACAGAGAAAAGGATCCCTCAGCTGGGTCCATTTTGGGGGCAGTGAGCCAGACACAACATCTGCACTTCACTCCTAATCCCCAGCCAGCTCAAAACTGAAACTCTCCAGCCCCTTCTCTCTGGCCTTTGTCTCTTTCCCGGGCCAGGAGGTCACCTGATCTTTGTTCTCCAACACCTTTAGCTATCCCCTTGCAGGGGGGAAGGGCCCCGGCCATTAGTTGCCAGGAGACAGAGTGTTGGCCATTTATGCACACTGGCCTTTATCCCCCCACCTAGAGACTTAAGAAATGCATAGGGGAAACTGAGGCACCCCTACAGTATTCAGAGGAAACATTAAGAACAGTCCCACTTCATCACAGTGAGGGAGTTGGAGAGTCTGTGGGAAGCCACCTCTCTTGTGAAATCAACCACCCCCACACGGTGCGGGCCGCTCCAGATCGGGGGAAGGGGCCAGCTGTGAATTTGGAGCCAGATCCTGGTTTGGATCTGAATCCACCGGCGCTGCGGAGCGTTCAGATGTGGGGAGCTAGCTCCCGCCCGTGCCACATCACAAAGTGCCACTTCAGCCAGCCGCCTGCCAGGCTCTGGCAGCGCCCTGTGTGAAGCTGCAGCTGGGCCCTCCAGAGCCGAGCTGCTGCTCCTCCTCTCTGCTGGCCAGCCAGCCGCAGCGCCTCAGCACCTGCCCGCTCAGCCCCACCTCAGTGCTCCTGCCTCCCCAATCTCCTCCCTGGCGCTGCACCTCGCCCCCTGCACCTGGCATGTCAATACCCAGCGGGGCCGGGAGCCAAGCACCCCGGGAGCCATCTGTAAGGTGCTGATTCCCTCCTGTGCTGGGCTCCAGCTAATCCACAAGCCAGGAACTGGCCTTGTGACTCCCAGAGCAGGTATATCAGTCTCACAGCAGCAGCTCAGTCTGCTCAACATCACTCCAGGGCCAGGAACTCGCTCCTGCCTGACATAGGCAACAGGCTGAGCCTGCTCCAGCCCTGTTCCTAGTCCTACTCCAGCCCTGGTCTCGCTGCAGCCTTGCTCCACCCATGCCCTGCCCCGCCCCCTGAGTCCAGCTCCAGCCACTAGGCCTGACCACCTCCATCACCTTTACTGACACCATCACTTCCATAGGAAATGGCACTGAGGTTGCCGGGGGAACAGGCATTCTCAGGGTGCCAGGAGCCATTGTTCTATTTACCAGGACAGTCCGATGCCAGGACAGTGCCCCTGAGCGCTGGAGAGGACTAGGGCTGCATTAGGACACCTGAAGTGCAGCTGCTGGAGAGTCAGCAGAACCGCCCGGAGACAGCCACGCTTGCCTCCCAGCCCGGGAAGCCCAGAGACCCAGAGCACAGACATCTCTCAGAGCATCTCTGCCAGCAGGAGACATTGGGTGAGGAATAGAGCCGTCCCGCCTTCGGGCAGGAGCCATTCAGGAGACCCAGCGTGGGGGGAATCGGGCTGTGTGTGTACAATGTCTAGCACTGCAGGGCCCTGATCCGGGACTGAGCCCTCTGGGCACTGCCGAAATACAAAGGAGAACAGCAGGGCTGGAGGATTTACCGGCTCCGTGTGAGGAGGGCTGGTTGGGTTGAGCCAGCAGTGAGTCCCCAGTAACACAGAGCTGCGCTAGTGATGGAAGATCTATTTTGTCTTCCCTACTTAGCACAGTTCAAAACTTAGCACTGACCAGCTGCAAGGATCCTGGCGGGCCCTGGTATGGTTGTAGCAGCAGACTGAATGTTTGGGAAAAGCGAGATATGTGCAATAGGCAATGTAGTTCCATCTGGGCACCAGCCAGCTCCTGTGCCCCAGAGAGCTCTCACAGCTCACACTGAACCAGGGACAAAGGGGGCAGGAGGTTGGAAGAGAAGGTGCCATCCTGGGACCCAGGAGACCCATAGTCAATTCCCAGCTCTGCCACAGATGCTCTGCGTGGCCTCGGGCAAATCCCTTATTCCCTCTGTGCTGCAGTTCCCTGTCTGTTCAGTGGGGGTAGCAGCCAGGCCCTGCCCTGCAGGGGGCGGTTAGAATAAATGCAATCGAGGTTGGACAGTGCTCTGATGCCACGGGGATGAGGGCCAGGATGGTGCCTAAGACAGACCAAAAGCAAGGGGGAGCTACAGAACCGGTGGTGAGAGGGGTTTGGCCTTTGACAGTCTGCTCTGGGTGCCTGGGCTGTCAGACCCCAGCCAGTCATTGGCATTGCCAGACTCCCTGATCTCTGGTGCTGCTGCTCTCCCTGCTTCTAGGAGTCACTGCCTCCCCCTGGGCCGAGACTCCCGCAGCAATCATCTCCTGGGGCTGCCATGGCACTGAGCGGCTAGCAAGGCCTGAGACTCAGCTGGGGTGGGGGACTGCTCTTAAAGCAGCTTTTGCGTTGTTGCCGCGGTGGGAGGGGAAGCAGAGATGGGGCCATTTTACATCCTACGGCCAAGGCGCCCAGCAGCTTGGGCAGGCGCAAAGAGCCGCCCACGTGGGCTGGGAGCTGGGGGAGGGGAGCGTTCGGGAACCCCTGTTCTGCGCTGTCACAAGGAGGAGGAACCGGGATGGAACTGATTCTCCCACTCGGGGATCCGGAGACCCCCCCCCCGGCTCCAGCTGTATGGATGCGGGGAGGGGCTCTGGCCTGGGGTCTGCAGGAGCTGGGACTAGATGAGCCCAGTGGTCCCTTCCGGCCTAAAGTCTGTGACTGTGGGGAGCGGAACGTCCCTCCCATGACCCCGGTGGGGAAGGAGAGGCTCTAAAGCCCTGGCGAGGCCAGAACTAGTCTGGGCTGGGGCATCCCATGGCTGGGCAGTCACACATTGACTGGCTTGTGACTCGCCTGCCCATTGTGACGCGCCCCCTGCTGGCTGCCAAAGCCTCATCCCCTCACTGCCAGGCTTGTCTCTGGCAGAGCGAGAGCTGGCACGTGCCGCTGGGAAAGCTGATCCGGCCGTTTCAGCTCCGCCACTGGTAGCAGAAAGTGGGTGGCCCATATACACGCTGGCTTCTGCCCACTCCTGACTCCAGTTAGGAGAATCTTCTATTGCCCGCCTCTGCTTTTCCATTGCATCGCCAGCCACACCGAGCCTTCCCCGAGCTCCTGGCTGGGTGGTGCACGTCTACCAAGTGCCCCGGTGCTGGCTGTCTAGCCTGGTGCCAGTGAGGAAGTGGGCAGCGGCATGCGCAAAGGAGGGAGTCTGCGGTGGCCAGACAGAAGGGGTCACACCAGTCCAGCCCGGAGGGGACGGAGACAGGGAGGAGGGTTTGGCGGGGCTGGTGGCAGGGCACGGGAAGGCGACACAGGCTGGTAGATGAGGCATTGGGCTGGGATTCAGGAGAGCGGTGTTCAGTTCCCAGCTCTGCTGTAAGTCTTCTGTGTGAGATCAGGTGAGTCCCTGTCGCTCTGGGCCTCAGCAAACTAGGGAGAGCAGGTCCCTGCTCCATGCGGGGGGTTGAGAGGCTAAATACAACACCCGCATGCTCAGCCACTGCCATGATGGGGCCAGGTAAGGGTCCAGACAGGGAGGTAGCTGGTGGCCAACATGGGCCATGTGGGGGTGATTAAAGGCAAATGGGAAGAAGCATGAGAGGTGTGTGTCATGGAGTCCCCAGACAATGCTCTGGAGCTGCTCCCTATGAAGCCAGTCAGGACTCTGGTGAAGTCTCCTCTCTGTGAGCAGACTGTCTTCTGGGCCAGAAGCTCAAAGGGCTTTCACCTTCCTGGGTCTGACCTTGGAGCATTCAGCATCCTCTGCCCCTCCTTGCGCTTCCCACAGCGAGTCCGCCCAGGTGGGGTCCTGGGGAAGCCAGAGGGTCCTGCACCCCCACTTCGCAGTCAGACGTGACTCTTAGCCAGCCAGTAAAACAGAGGTTTATAAGATGATAGAAACATGGTCTAAAACAGCTTGTAGGTACAGAGAAAAGGATCCCTCAGCTGGGTCCATTTTGGGGGCAGTGAGCCAGACACAACATCTGCACTTCACTCCTAATCCCCAGCCAGCTCAAAACTGAAACTCTCCAGCCCCTTCTCTCTGGCCTTTGTCTCTTTCCCGGGCCAGGAGGTCACCTGATCTTTGTTCTCCAACACCTTTAGCTATCCCCTTGCAGGGGGGAAGGGCCCCGGCCATTAGTTGCCAGGAGACAGAGTGTTGGCCATTTATGCACACTGGCCTTTATCCCCCCACCTAGAGACTTAAGAAATGCATAGGGGAAACTGAGGCACCCCTACAGTATTCAGAGGAAACATTAAGAACAGTCCCACTTCATCACAGTGAGGGAGTTGGAGAGTCTGTGGGAAGCCACCTCTCTTGTGAAATCAACCACCCCCACACGGTGCGGGCCGCTCCAGATCGGGGGAAGGGGCCAGCTGTGAATTTGGAGCCAGATCCTGGTTTGGATCTGAATCCACCGGCGCTGCGGAGCGTTCAGATGTGGGGAGCTAGCTCCCGCCCGTGCCACATCACAAAGTGCCACTTCAGCCAGCCGCCTGCCAGGCTCTGGCAGCGCCCTGTGTGAAGCTGCAGCTGGGCCCTCCAGAGCCGAGCTGCTGCTCCTCCTCTCTGCTGGCCAGCCAGCCGCAGCGCCTCAGCACCTGCCCGCTCAGCCCCACCTCAGTGCTCCTGCCTCCCCAATCTCCTCCCTGGCGCTGCACCTCGCCCCCTGCACCTGGCATGTCAATACCCAGCGGGGCCGGGAGCCAAGCGCCCCGGGAGCCATCTGTAAGGTGCTGATTCCCTCCTGTGCTGGGCTCCAGCTAATCCACAAGCCAGGAACTGGCCTTGTGACTCCCAGAGCAGGTATATCAGTCTCACAGCAGCAGCTCAGTCTGCTCAACATCACTCCAGGGCCAGGAACTCGCTCCTGCCTGACATAGGCAACAGGCTGAGCCTGCTCCAGCCCTGTTCCTAGTCCTGCTCCAGCCCTGGTCTCGCTGCAGCCTTGCTCCACCCATGCCCTGCCCTGCCCCCTGAGTCCAGCTCCAGCCACTAGGCCTGACCACCTCCATCACCTTTACTGACACCATCACTTCCATAGGAAATGGCACTGAGGTTGCCGGGGGAACAGGCATTCTCAGGGTGCCAGGAGCCATTGTTCTATTTACCAGGACAGTCCGATGCCAGGACAGTGCCCCTGAGCGCTGGAGAGGACTAGGGCTGCATTAGGACACCTGAAGTGCAGCTGCTGGAGAGTCAGCAGAACCGCCCGGAGACAGCCACGCTTGCCTCCCAGCCCGGGAAGCCCAGAGACCCAGAGCATAGACATCTCTCAGAGCATCTCTGCCAGCAGGAGACATTGGGTGAGGAATAGAGCCGTCCCGCCTTCGGGCAGGAGCCATTCAGGAGACCCAGCGTGGGGGGAATCGGGCTGTGTGTGTACAATGTCTAGCACTGCAGGGCCCTGATCCGGGACTGAGCCCTCTGGGCACTGCCGAAATACAAAGGAGAACAGCAGGGCTGGAGGATTTACCGGCTCCGTGTGAGGAGGGCTGGTTGGGTTGAGCCAGCAGTGAGTCCCCAGTAACACAGAGCTGCGCTAGTGATGGAAGATCTATTTTGTCTTCCCTACTTAGCACAGTTCAAAACTTAGCACTGACCAGCTGCAAGGATCCTGGCGGGCCCTGGTATGGTTGTAGCAGCAGACTGAATGTTTGGGAAAAGCGAGATATGTGCAATAGGCAATGTAGTTCCATCTGGGCACCAGCCAGCTCCTGTGCCCCAGAGAGCTCTCACAGCTCACACTGAACCAGGGACAAAGGGGGCAGGAGGTTGGAAGAGAAGGTGCCATCCTGGGACCCAGGAGACCCATAGTCAATTCCCAGCTCTGCCACAGATGCTCTGCGTGGCCTCGGGCAAATCCCTTATTCCCTCTGTGCTGCAGTTCCCTGTCTGTTCAGTGGGGGTAGCAGCCAGGCCCTGCCCTGCAGGGGGCGGTTAGAATAAATGCAATCGAGGTTGGACAGTGCTCTGATGCCACGGGGATGAGGGCCAGGATGGTGCCTAAGACAGACCAAAAGCAAGGGGGAGCTACAGAACCGGTGGTGAGAGGGGTTTGGCCTTTGACAGTCTGCTCTGGGTGCCTGGGCTGTCAGACCCCAGCCAGCCACTGGCATTGCCAGACTCCCTGATCTCTGGTGCTGCTGCTCTCCCTGCTTCTAGGAGTCACTGCCTCCCCCTGGGCCGAGACTCCTGCAGCAATCATCTCCTGGGGCTGCCGTGGCACTGAGCGGCTAGCAAGGCCTGAGACTCAGCTGGGGTGGGGGGCTGCTCTTAAAGCAGCTTTTGTGTTGTTGCCGCGGTGGGAGGGGAAGCAGAGATGGGGCCATTTTACATCCTACGGCCAAGGCGCCCAGCAGCTTGGGCAGGCGCAAAGAGCCGCCCGCGTGGGCTGGGAGCTGGGGGAGGGGAGCGTTCGGGAACCCCTGTTCTGCGCTGTCACAAGGAGGAGGAACCGGGATGGAACTGATTCTCCCACTCGGGGATCCGGAGACCCCCCCCCCCGGCTCCAGCTGTATGGACGCCGGGAGGGGCTCTGGCCTGGGGTCTGCAGGAGCTGGGACTAGATGAGCCCAGCGGTCCCTTCCGGCCTAAAGTCTGTGACTGGGGGGAGCGGAAGGTCCCTCCCATGACCCTGGTGGGGAAGGAGAGGCTCTAAAGCCCTGGCGAGGCCAGAACTAGTCTGGGCTGGGGCATCCCATGGCTGGGCAGTCACACATTGACTGGCTTGTGACTCGCCTGCCCATTGTGACACGCCCCCTGCTGGCTGCCAAAGCCTCATCCCCTCACTGCCAGGCTTGTCTCTCGGAGAGCGAGAGCTGGCACGTGCCGCTGGGAAAGCTGATCCGGCCGTTTCAGCTCCGCCACCGGCAGCAGAAAGTGGGTGGCCCATATACACGCTGGCTTCTGCCCACTCCTGACTCCAGGTAGGAGAATCTTCTATTGCCCGCCTCTGCTTTTCCATTGCATCGCCAGCCACACCAAGCCTTCCCCGAGCTCCTGGCCGGGCGGCGCATGTCTACCAAGTGCCCCTTTATCCCCCCACCTAGAGACTTAAGAAATGCATAGGGGAAACTGAGGCACCCCTACAGTATTCAGAGGAAACATTAAGAACAGTCCCACTTCGTCACAGTGAGGGAGTTGGAGAGTCTGTGGGAAGCCACCTCTCTTGTGAAATCAACCACCCCCACACGGTGCGGGCCGCTGCAGATCGGGGGAAGGGGCCAGCTGTGAATTTGGAGCCAGATCCTGGTTTGGATCTGAATCCACCGGCGCTGCGGAGCGTTCAGATGTGGGGAGCTAGCTCCCGCCCGTGCCAGATCACAAAGTGCCACTTCAGCCAGCCGCCTGCCAGGCTCTGGCAGCGCCCTGTGTGAAGCTGCAGCTGGGCCCTCCAGAGCCGAGCTGCTGCTCCTCCTCTCTGCTGGCCAGCCAGCCGCAGCGCCTCAGCACCTGCCCGCTCAGCCCCACCTCAGTGCTCCTGCCTCCCCAATTTCCTCCCTGGTGCTGCACCTCGCCCCCTGCACCTGGCATGTCAATACCCAGCGGGGCCGGGAGCCAAGCGCCCCGGGAGCCATCTGTAAGGTGCTGATTCCCTCCTGTGCTGGGCTCCAGCTAATCCACAAGCCAGGAACTGGCCTTGTGACTCCCAGAGCAGGTATATCAGTCTCACAGCAGCAGCTCAGTCTGCTCAACATCACTCCAGGGCCAGGAACTCGCTCCTGCCTGACATAGGCAACAGGCTGAGCCTGCTCCAGCCCTGTTCCTAGTCCTGCTCCAGCCCTGGTCTCGCTGCAGCCTTGCTCCACCCATGCCCTGCCCTGCCCCCTGAGTCCAGCTCCAGCCACTAGGCCTGACCACCTCCATCACCTTTACTGACACCATCACTTCCATAGGAAATGGCACTGAGGTTGCCGGGGGAACAGGCATTCTCAGGGTGCCAGGAGCCATTGTTCTATTTACCAGGACAGTCCGATGCCAGGACAGTGCCCCTGAGCGCTGGAGAGGACTAGGGCTGCATTAGGACACCTGAAGTGCAGCTGCTGGAGAGTCAGCAGAACCGCCCGGAGACAGCCACGCTTGCCTCCCAGCCCGGGAAGCCCAGAGACCCAGAGCATAGACATCTCTCAGAGCATCTCTGCCAGCAGGAGACATTGGGTGAGGAATAGAGCCGTCCCGCCTTCGGGCAGGAGCCATTCAGGAGACCCAGCGTGGGGGGAATCGGGCTGTGTGTGTACAATGTCTAGCACTGCAGGGCCCTGATCCGGGACTGAGCCCTCTGGGCACTGCCGAAATACAAAGGAGAACAGCAGGGCTGGAGGATTTACCGGCTCCGTGTGAGGAGGGCTGGTTGGGTTGAGCCAGCAGTGAGTCCCCAGTAACACAGAGCTGCGCTAGTGATGGAAGATCTATTTTGTCTTCCCTACTTAGCACAGTTCAAAACTTAGCACTGACCAGCTGCAAGGATCCTGGCGGGCCCTGGTATGGTTGTAGCAGCAGACTGAATGTTTGGGAAAAGCGAGATATGTGCAATAGGCAATGTAGTTCCATCTGGGCACCAGCCAGCTCCTGTGCCCCAGAGAGCTCTCACAGCTCACACTGAACCAGGGACAAAGGGGGCAGGAGGTTGGAAGAGAAGGTGCCATCCTGGGACCCAGGAGACCCATAGTCAATTCCCAGCTCTGCCACAGATGCTCTGCGTGGCCTCGGGCAAATCCCTTATTCCCTCTGTGCTGCAGTTCCCTGTCTGTTCAGTGGGGGTAGCAGCCAGGCCCTGCCCTGCAGGGGGCGGTTAGAATAAATGCAATCGAGGTTGGACAGTGCTCTGATGCCACGGGGATGAGGGCCAGGATGGTGCCTAAGACAGACCAAAAGCAAGGGGGAGCTACAGAACCGGTGGTGAGAGGGGTTTGGCCTTTGACAGTCTGCTCTGGGTGCCTGGGCTGTCAGACCCCAGCCAGCCACTGGCATTGCCAGACTCCCTGATCTCTGGTGCTGCTGCTCTCCCTGCTTCTAGGAGTCACTGCCTCCCCCTGGGCCGAGACTCCTGCAGCAATCATCTCCTGGGGCTGCCGTGGCACTGAGCGGCTAGCAAGGCCTGAGACTCAGCTGGGGTGGGGGGCTGCTCTTAAAGCAGCTTTTGTGTTGTTGCCGCGGTGGGAGGGGAAGCAGAGATGGGGCCATTTTACATCCTACGGCCAAGGCGCCCAGCAGCTTGGGCAGGCGCAAAGAGCCGCCCGCGTGGGCTGGGAGCTGGGGGAGGGGAGCGTTCGGGAACCCCTGTTCTGCGCTGTCACAAGGAGGAGGAACCGGGATGGAACTGATTCTCCCACTCGGGGATCCGGAGACCCCCCCCCCCCGGCTCCAGCTGTATGGACGCCGGGAGGGGCTCTGGCCTGGGGTCTGCAGGAGCTGGGACTAGATGAGCCCAGCGGTCCCTTCCGGCCTAAAGTCTGTGACTGGGGGGAGCGGAAGGTCCCTCCCATGACCCTGGTGGGGAAGGAGAGGCTCTAAAGCCCTGGCGAGGCCAGAACTAGTCTGGGCTGGGGCATCCCATGGCTGGGCAGTCACACATTGACTGGCTTGTGACTCGCCTGCCCATTGTGACACGCCCCCTGCTGGCTGCCAAAGCCTCATCCCCTCACTGCCAGGCTTGTCTCTCGGAGAGCGAGAGCTGGCACGTGCCGCTGGGAAAGCTGATCCGGCCGTTTCAGCTCCGCCACCGGCAGCAGAAAGTGGGTGGCCCATATACACGCTGGCTTCTGCCCACTCCTGACTCCAGGTAGGAGAATCTTCTATTGCCCGCCTCTGCTTTTCCATTGCATCGCCAGCCACACCAAGCCTTCCCCGAGCTCCTGGCCGGGCGGCGCATGTCTACCAAGTGCCCCTTTATCCCCCCACCTAGAGACTTAAGAAATGCATAGGGGAAACTGAGGCACCCCTACAGTATTCAGAGGAAACATTAAGAACAGTCCCACTTCGTCACAGTGAGGGAGTTGGAGAGTCTGTGGGAAGCCACCTCTCTTGTGAAATCAACCACCCCCACACGGTGCGGGCCGCTGCAGATCGGGGGAAGGGGCCAGCTGTGAATTTGGAGCCAGATCCTGGTTTGGATCTGAATCCACCGGCGCTGCGGAGCGTTCAGATGTGGGGAGCTAGCTCCCGCCCGTGCCAGATCACAAAGTGCCACTTCAGCCAGCCGCCTGCCAGGCTCTGGCAGCGCCCTGTGTGAAGCTGCAGCTGGGCCCTCCAGAGCCGAGCTGCTGCTCCTCCTCTCTGCTGGCCAGCCAGCCGCAGCGCCTCAGCACCTGCCCGCTCAGCCCCACCTCAGTGCTCCTGCCTCCCCAATTTCCTCCCTGGTGCTGCACCTCGCCCCCTGCACCTGGCATGTCAATACCCAGCGGGGCCGGGAGCCAAGCGCCCCGGGAGCCATCTGTAAGGTGCTGATTCCCTCCTGTGCTGGGCTCCAGCTAATCCACAAGCCAGGAACTGGCCTTGTGACTCCCAGAGCAGGTATATCAGTCTCACAGCAGCAGCTCAGTCTGCTCAACATCACTCCAGGGCCAGGAACTCGCTCCTGCCTGACATAGGCAACAGGCTGAGCCTGCTCCAGCCCTGTTCCTAGTCCTACTCCAGCCCTGGTCTCGCTGCAGCCTTGCTCCACCCATGCCCTGCCCCGCCCCCTGAGTCCAGCTCCAGCCACTAGGCCTGACCACCTCCATCACCTTTACTGACACCATCACTTCCATAGGAAATGGCACTGAGGTTGCCGGGGGAACAGGCATTCTCAGGGTGCCAGGAGCCATTGTTCTATTTACCAGGACAGTCCGATGCCAGGACAGTGCCCCTGAGCGCTGGAGAGGACTAGGGCTGCATTAGGACACCTGAAGTGCAGCTGCTGGAGAGTCAGCAGAACCGCCCGGAGACAGCCACGCTTGCCTCCCAGCCCGGGAAGCCCAGAGACCCAGAGCATAGACATCTCTCAGAGCATCTCTGCCAGCAGGAGACATTGGGTGAGGAATAGAGCCGTCCCGCCTTCGGGCAGGAGCCATTCAGGAGACCCAGCGTGGGGGGAATCGGGCTGTGTGTGTACAATGTCTAGCACTGCAGGGCCCTGATCCGGGACTGAGCCCTCTGGGCACTGCCGAAATACAAAGGAGAACAGCAGGGCTGGAGGATTTACCGGCTCCGTGTGAGGAGGGCTGGTTGGGTTGAGCCAGCAGTGAGTCCCCAGTAACACAGAGCTGCGCTAGTGATGGAAGATCTATTTTGTCTTCCCTACTTAGCACAGTTCAAAACTTAGCACTGACCAGCTGCAAGGATCCTGGCGGGCCCTGGTATGGTTGTAGCAGCAGACTGAATGTTTGGGAAAAGCGAGATATGTGCAATAGGCAATGTAGTTCCATCTGGGCACCAGCCAGCTCCTGTGCCCCAGAGAGCTCTCACAGCTCACACTGAACCAGGGACAAAGGGGGCAGGAGGTTGGAAGAGAAGGTGCCATCCTGGGACCCAGGAGACCCATAGTCAATTCCCAGCTCTGCCACAGATGCTCTGCGTGGCCTCGGGCAAATCCCTTATTCCCTCTGTGCTGCAGTTCCCTGTCTGTTCAGTGGGGGTAGCAGCCAGGCCCTGCCCTGCAGGGGGCGGTTAGAATAAATGCAATCGAGGTTGGACAGTGCTCTGATGCCACGGGGATGAGGGCCAGGATGGTGCCTAAGACAGACCAAAAGCAAGGGGGAGCTACAGAACCGGTGGTGAGAGGGGTTTGGCCTTTGACAGTCTGCTCTGGGTGCCTGGGCTGTCAGACCCCAGCCAGCCACTGGCATTGCCAGACTCCCTGATCTCTGGTGCTGCTGCTCTCCCTGCTTCTAGGAGTCACTGCCTCCCCCTGGGCCGAGACTCCTGCAGCAATCATCTCCTGGGGCTGCCGTGGCACTGAGCGGCTAGCAAGGCCTGAGACTCAGCTGGGGTGGGGGGCTGCTCTTAAAGCAGCTTTTGTGTTGTTGCCGCGGTGGGAGGGGAAGCAGAGATGGGGCCATTTTACATCCTACGGCCAAGGCGCCCAGCAGCTTGGGCAGGCGCAAAGAGCCGCCCGCGTGGGCTGGGAGCTGGGGGAGGGGAGCGTTCGGGAACCCCTGTTCTGCGCTGTCACAAGGAGGAGGCTCTAAAGCCCTGGCGAGGCCAGAACTAGTCTGGGCTGGGACTCGCCTGCCCATTGTGACATGCCCCCTGCTGGCTGCCAAAGCCTCATCCCCTCACTGCCAGGCTTGTCTCTGACAGAGCGAGAGCTGGCACGTGCCGCTGGGAAAGCTGATCCGGCCATTTCAGCTCCGCCACCGGCAGCAGAAAGTGGGTGGCCCATATACACGCTGGCTTCTGCCCACTCCTGACTCCAGGTAGGAGAATCTTCTATTGCCCGCCTCTGCTTTTCCATTGCATCGCCAGCCACACCGAGCCTTCCCCGAGCTCCTGGCCGGGCGGCGCATGTCTACCAAGTGCCCCTTTATCCCCCCACCTAGAGACTTAAGAAATGCATAGGGGAAACTGAGGCACCCCTACAGTATTCAGAGGAAACATTAAGAACAGTCCCACTTCGTCACAGTGAGGGAGTTGGAGAGTCTGTGGGAAGCCACCTCTGTTGTGAAATCAACCACCCCCACACGGTGCGGGCCGCTCCAGATCGGGGGAAGGGGCCAGCTGTGAATTTGGAGCCAGATCCTGGTTTGGATCTGAATCCACCGGTGCTGCGGAGCGTTCAGATGTGGGGAGCTAGCTCCCGCCCGTGCCAGATCACAAAGTGCCACTTCAGCCAGCCGCCTGCCAGGCTCTGGCAGCGCCCTGTGTGAAGCTGCAGCTGGGCCCTCCAGAGCCGAGCTGCTGCTCCTCCTCTCTGCTGGCCAGCCAGCCGCAGCGCCTCAGCACCTGCCCGCTCAGCCCCACCTCAGTGCTCCTGCCTCCCCAATTTCCTCCCTGGCGCTGCACCTCGCCCCCTGCACCTGGCATGTCAATACCCAGCGGGGCCGGGAGCCAAGCGCCCCGGGAGCCATCTGTAAGGTGCTGATTCCCTCCTGTGCTGGGCTCCAGCTAATCCACAAGCCAGGAACTGGCCTTGTGACTCCCAGAGCAGGTATATCAGTCTCACAGCAGCAGCTCAGTCTGCTCAACATCACTCCAGGGCCAGGAACTCGCTCCTGCCTGACATAGGCAACAGGCTGAGCCTGCTCCAGCCCTGTTCCTAGTCCTACTCCAGCCCTGGTCTCGCTGCAGCCTTGCTCCACCCATGCCCTGCCCCGCCCCCTGAGTCCAGCTCCAGCCACTAGGCCTGACCACCTCCATCACCTTTACTGACACCATCACTTCCATAGGAAATGGCACTGAGGTTGCCGGGGGAACAGGCATTCTCAGGGTGCCAGGAGCCATTGTTCTATTTACCAGGACAGTCCGATGCCAGGACAGTGCCCCTGAGCGCTGGAGAGGACTAGGGCTGCATTAGGACACCTGAAGTGCAGCTGCTGGAGAGTCAGCAGAACCGCCCGGAGACAGCCACGCTTGCCTCCCAGCCCGGGAAGCCCAGAGACCCAGAGCATAGACATCTCTCAGAGCATCTCTGCCAGCAGGAGACATTGGGTGAGGAATAGAGCCGTCCCGCCTTCGGGCAGGAGCCATTCAGGAGACCCAGCGTGGGGGGAATCGGGCTGTGTGTGTACAATGTCTAGCACTGCAGGGCCCTGATCCGGGACTGAGCCCTCTGGGCACTGCCGAAATACAAAGGAGAACAGCAGGGCTGGAGGATTTACCGGCTCCGTGTGAGGAGGGCTGGTTGGGTTGAGCCAGCAGTGAGTCCCCAGTAACACAGAGCTGCGCTAGTGATGGAAGATCTATTTTGTCTTCCCTACTTAGCACAGTTCAAAACTTAGCACTGACCAGCTGCAAGGATCCTGGCGGGCCCTGGTATGGTTGTAGCAGCAGACTGAATGTTTGGGAAAAGCGAGATATGTGCAATAGGCAATGTAGTTCCATCTGGGCACCAGCCAGCTCCTGTGCCCCAGAGAGCTCTCACAGCTCACACTGAACCAGGGACAAAGGGGGCAGGAGGTTGGAAGAGAAGGTGCCATCCTGGGACCCAGGAGACCCATAGTCAATTCCCAGCTCTGCCACAGATGCTCTGCGTGGCCTCGGGCAAATCCCTTATTCCCTCTGTGCTGCAGTTCCCTGTCTGTTCAGTGGGGGTAGCAGCCAGGCCCTGCCCTGCAGGGGGCGGTTAGAATAAATGCAATCGAGGTTGGACAGTGCTCTGATGCCACGGGGATGAGGGCCAGGATGGTGCCTAAGACAGACCAAAAGCAAGGGGGAGCTACAGAACCGGTGGTGAGAGGGGTTTGGCCTTTGACAGTCTGCTCTGGGTGCCTGGGCTGTCAGACCCCAGCCAGCCACTGGCATTGCCAGACTCCCTGATCTCTGGTGCTGCTGCTCTCCCTGCTTCTAGGAGTCACTGCCTCCCCCTGGGCCGAGACTCCTGCAGCAATCATCTCCTGGGGCTGCCGTGGCACTGAGCGGCTAGCAAGGCCTGAGACTCAGCTGGGGTGGGGGGCTGCTCTTAAAGCAGCTTTTGTGTTGTTGCCGCGGTGGGAGGGGAAGCAGAGATGGGGCCATTTTACATCCTACGGCCAAGGCGCCCAGCAGCTTGGGCAGGCGCAAAGAGCCGCCCGCGTGGGCTGGGAGCTGGGGGAGGGGAGCGTTCGGGAACCCCTGTTCTGCGCTGTCACAAGGAGGAGGAACCGGGATGGAACTGATTCTCCCACTCGGGGATCCGGAGACCCCCCCCCCCCCCGGCTCCAGCTGTATGGACGCCGGGAGGGGCTCTGGCCTGGGGTCTGCAGGAGCTGGGACTAGATGAGCCCAGCGGTCCCTTCCGGCCTAAAGTCTGTGACTGGGGGGAGCGGAAGGTCCCTCCCATGACCCTGGTGGGGAAGGAGAGGCTCTAAAGCCCTGGCGAGGCCAGAACTAGTCTGGGCTGGGACTCGCCTGCCCATTGTGACATGCCCCCTGCTGGCTGCCAAAGCCTCATCCCCTCACTGCCAGGCTTGTCTCTGACAGAGCGAGAGCTGGCACGTGCCGCTGGAAAAGCTGATCCGGCCATTTCAGCTCCGCCACCGGCAGCAGAAAGTGGGTGGCCCATATACACGCTGGCTTCTGCCCACTCCTGACTCCAGGTAGGAGAATCTTCTATTGCCCGCCTCTGCTTTTCCATTGCATCGCCAACCACACCGAGGTTAGATGAGAAGGTACCAGCCTCCCTGCCGCTCTCCTGCCTTCTGCTCCTGCCCCTTCACGGGTGTGTCTGAGCAACTCCTGCTGCTCACGAGCCCGCCCCAGCTCCCCCACCCCGCTGGCCTCGCCCACCTGCGAACTGCCACGGCCCCAATATTCCTGGGGGAAGGGATCAGGGTCATTTCATTGGGCCGGAAGTATCCTGAGTGGTTGGATCCAGCCTGTCTGCTGTGCAGCTTGTGAACCAGGAGAAGGAGAGGTGGGAGTGACCCAGAGGAGGCTGTTTGGCCTGGGAGTTCGGAGACCTGGGTTCTAATCCTGGGTGACTTTGAGCACATCCCTTCCCTTGTGTCCCTGCTGGCTGCCTTGGCTAGTTAGAGTCTGAGCCCTACAGCCCAGCGATTGTCTGCAGCACCTGGTGCAACAGGGCCCTGAGCTCAGCTGGCATCTGGAGGTGCTGGTGGGACAGAAATAACTGGGCTGGCCCTGATGCTGAATGGGGCAATTGCCTCTCGTCACTCACAAGCAATGCCTTGTCCTGGCTTCTTGTAGGATGGCTGAGGAGGGCCGCCCAGAGCCCAGGCGCGCCTGGGAGGAGACAAAACCTCCCCCAGGGAAGAGTCGGCGGAAGAGGCCATGGCAGCAGCAGGGGCTGTGTGTGCCTCAGCCCTTCCGTGCCGGTGAGTGGGCGCCTTCTGGGTGGGCGGAGGGGGCTGCAAAAATGGCTGGGGCCATGGCCCTGCATTGGGGTGGGGCTTGGCCCCTGTGGGGGTTGGGTGGCAAGACTAGGGTGTCACTGGGGGGAGAAGACTCCATAGACCTTGTACTGCTCTGGGTTGCCACGAGATGGAGAGACAGACAGGAAAACCCAGGCAGGGGGGAATGGCCCCTCCTGCTGGCAGCAGCTGCAGCCACTAAAGCTGATCGGGGCATTGGGGCGGCGGCAGAAGCATCAGGTGGAGACTGACTGAATCGCCCACCCCGATCTGTCACGCTGCAGGGTCGGAGGATGTTTTCCACCAGTCGAAGGGGATGCTCGGTGCACGGTGGGTTGTTAAAGCCTAGGATTGCAGGGCGCCGGCCAGAGCATAAGATGCTCCCTGATGTTGCAGCCCCATCTGCTGGCTGGCTCCTTTGTAGCATGTCGCAGCACAGGGCATTTGGGGGGGAGTGTTGACGATGGGAGCCCAGTGCCTGCCCAGGTTACACCCAGTGGCTGTGGCAGGAGAGGCAGTCAGAACAAGCAGAACGGGCAGGCTCTGGGTCCCCATATCCCATGCAGACTGGGCAGCTGTTCCCTCTCCTGCCGCAAGGACCAGACCGATTCACTCCCAGTCCCTCTGCCCCCTCCAGCAATGGCCCGGAGAGTGGGGACACCCTTCATGGCCTGACATCGTCCCTCCTTCCAGGTGTGGCGCTCCCCAAATCCCCAGACTGAGCCTGCATGCTGGGTGGGGAAGTGGGGTGGCCGCTGGGAACCAGGGCTCCGACTGGGTCTTTGCTGGGCTGGGCAGCAAAGAGGTGGGGAAGCCAGGGATCGCTGTGCCAGACCCTGCCGTGCATCGGGGCTGCTCCCCTGCTGGGGCGGGAGTGGGGACAAGGGTTTTCTCTAAGATCTCTGTCACCCAGCCTGCAGCTTGGCAGACCCAGGTATTACCACTGCTCTGTCTTTGATCAGATTCACCATCCTCCTGCTTGAAGGGGCTATACTTGAATGAGAGAGAGGCCCTGGAGTGCATAGATGCCTTTCTGAAGGACAATGAACAGGTACCAAGAGCCCTCCTCTGACCTGTCAGCTAGTGCCCTGTCCACATGCACATCTGCCCTTCTCCAGATGATGCATGGATTCTAAGGCCAGACGGAACCACTGTGACCTCCTGTATAACACAGGCCAGAGACCTGCCCCCAAATAATTCCTGGCCATGACCATGGCGCCCCACCCAACTGCTGAGTCTTCCCTGCATCCTCAGCCCAACGCTCCCGCCCCTGCAGCCAGGCAGAGAGATTGTGTGGGGGGAGGGGTCGCCTCACCACTCCTACAGCCACTGGCCTCCGCACATTCCCTGGCTGTGCTGGTGGGAAGAGCACAACCCTGGCCATGGCCCCTACCAGGTGCAGGGCTACCCAGTCTCCAGATGGTGTGCAGGACCCAGTGTGCCCTTGGCCAAGCGGCCCGGACAGCCCGTACTAGACATGAGATGCCCAAGCCGCGCCCCCCGCCCCCCCGCCCCAGGTGTGTCTGCACATGCTAGCGCTCATGGCCACCATCACTTGGGAGCCAAATGCCACCAGCACTAATGAATTCACCCTCCTACTCACCATGAGGTGGGGAACTGAGGCACAGCATGAGGCCTAGCGCCTCAAAAGTATTGATCACCCATAGGCATTAGGCACCTAAATCCCTTTGCACCCCTGGGCCTAAGCAACTTGCCTGAGTTCCCGCAGGGAGAGCTGGGAATTGAGTCAGGTCTCCAGCCATTGCCTTAGCCACACCGCCGCCCTTCCGCAAGCAACCTGGAGCCGGGAAGCGTTCAGCACGCACGGCCTCCGGGTAACGAGGCTAGTGGCTTCCAGCTCCCGTAACCGTGGCCGGCTTGCCCTGGCCCCACTTGTTTTGCAGGTGTGTTGGGACACCCTCAGCAGTGCTGCGGAATTCCTGAAGTGGCACCAGCTCGGTGGCTTCATCCAGCACAAGGATACCTGGCAAAGCTGTGACTGCCTGGTGAGGGAGCCCTCAGGTCATTCACTGCGCAGCCCTCGCTGGTAGGAGCGGGGAAATCGGTGGATAGGGCACCCCCCATTGCCCGGCTCTGTGCCCACACTGAGCCCCAGCCCCGGGACCACTCCTGGCCCTGGGTGTAGTCCCTCTGCGTGATCCCCCCAGCACAGGAAGGAGGGGTGAAAACAGGACGTGCGCTCCACACACCTGGAACCCGGCCTGCAGGACGAAAAGGCCTTTAATAACCTTGTGCTCCCTTGTTCTGGTCCTAGCTGACGCGCTACAAGGGGAGAGCCAACAACTTTCTGTGCCAGACCATGGCCTTTCTGGAGAACCCACAGGCTCCAATTAGAGAAGTGGCCATCATGTTCATAGGTAACCACAGAACAGGGGTCCCTTTAGCAGCGGGGCTGGATCCGGTCCCAGGCTCTCCTCAGTCCCTGCCAGCAGCGAGAAGTAACCCTTGGGCTCCTGATTGTCTAATGAAGGATCAAGGGTGTCAGAAGTCCGCAGGAGCAAGCTCACCCCAAACTGCCCTGATCGGCTGATGGGCCCCCTCTAAACCCACTGCTCCCCATGCAGTCCCCATTCCCCCCCCCCCATACCCCACCATGGGCTCTTGGTAGTGGACCCTCAAGGTGCTGTGCTCTCCTTTGGCAACCAGCCCTGTAACCATCCCTGGGGACTCACCCTTTCCCCTGGGGACTTGGGAGCGCGTCCTGGCCAGCGAGGGGCGGGGGAAGCGAGGGGTTGCTTGGAGGGTGACATTTGACACCCTCGCTGGGGATGCGGGGATGTGATGAGCTGTTTGTATGTGTAGGGCTCACTGCCCGGCAGCTGGACCAGAGGTGCCAGGACAAGCTGGATGCCATCTGCAACGGTGAGTGGTACCTGCTTTGAGCACTGAGCGCTAGGGGGATGAACGGCCCAGGGCCGTGGGCTGAGTTCGATCTCCGACACCAGCAACATGATCTCGGGCGAGAGCCACAAAGGGATGCAAAATGTAGATCCCCAAACCCCTGATCAGCTGCCCCCTCACCCTGTCATGTCTGCTGGTTGGCATGTGCCAGGCACTTAGCCCTGACCTGAGAGCTGCGGCCTGGCAGATCCCCAAACTGGGCCTGAGCTGGCTGGCCTTTGCAGACGATTGCCCCCCCCCCAAACACAGCCGAGGTGGGGTGCTGCCTCCCCCCTTGCACTCACTAGCCCAGTGTTTGGAGCAGTCACCTCCACGTGGGGTGCCTGGGGTCAAGCCACTGCTCCAAATGAGGCCGAGGTGACGTCCGGTCACCTACCTCCTTGCTCTGTGCCCGGATCCCTGGGCAGCGCAGGGCAGAGCAGCATCTCCACCTTTGTTGGCGAATGGCGGGGGGGGGGGGGAAGTGATATAGATCAGACTCCTCACTCCCAGAGCAGGTTCACAGCTGGGCCTCCCAACCAGAGCTAGAGAATGGCTGAGCTCCCTCCTCGGCATTTCCTGGATGGCAGCAGGGCACCTAAAGTTAGGCATAGCCTAACAATGCCCAAGCCCCCTTTGTGACTCTCCCCCTCTCTGGACCTAAGTGCCCATCTGTGCATTGGGGGGAAGGCGGAGGGTAAATACAGGCAGGGATGAGGTGCTCAGATACTGCAGGGACGGGGCAGTCCTAGAAATAGTGAGTGAATGGGGTTCATTGGGACTTCTTGCCTGTGTCTGGAGGCTCCCCCATTTGTGGAGGGCAGCAGGGATGTTTAGTGAGGGTTGCTGGTTGTTCTTGCTAGTCCCCTGCCTCCCACCTCCCAGCCTGCTGCCTCCTTGTCACAGGCCGAGAGGTACAGCGCTGGCTTGGTCTGCTGGGGCTCTCCAGAGCGCTGTGGCTCTGACCCCCATTTCCTTCCTTTCAATCTTAGACCTCAAAGGCTTGCAGGAGGACAGCAACTCCTCGGTCCAAAGCCTGGCTTATCAGACCATCTTCATCCTGGAGGCGTTCAAGAACCACCCTCCAGCCCGCTGCAGCCTATGCACATTTTTTCATTGGATAAGAACAACGTGTACTAAGGAGAGCCCGGTCATTGAAGCTGCCCAAGCTCTGGGAAAAGCCAGCCTCCCTTCCCTGGGAGCTTCGTACCAGAGCATGGCTTCTTCCCCATTGGCCGCCTGCCCTGCGCAGCCATGTGAGTAGTTAACTGCTCGATAGCTTTCATCACCATGTACTTTTTGACAGGTTTCCATGCACTGTGTAGCATTTACGTCCCGCCCTCCGTCCCCGTTTCCGGTTGTGTATGTTTTTGGCGCCGTCGGCCATTTTGAAAATTTATTTTGTATTATTTTTCTGTGTTTGGCCGGGGGAAGGTTGTGTGCCTGTGTTTTGACATATTTAGAGAAAAAGTATGAATGAGTAGAAAGAGAGACTGTAAGGGGTTCACGGCTCCCTCCCCGTCCGTCTGGGCGGGAGACCACGCCCTTTGCTATGATAGTAGTATAAGGGCCCTACCATCAATTAAACCCTAGCCCCGCCCCTTGACCCCTCCCACCTGTCACCAGAAGTCCCACCCCATGGGGGTATTACTTCCAGGGTCAAGGTGCCACCTGACCGGAAGCAAGGTGTGTCATGTGACCCCTCTAAGAACTCCCCCCACCACCCTCTACCAATCAGGAGGGGTTTCGTCCCGATAGGGCCGCCCCGAGAGGAGATTTTGACCAATCAGGGGGACTTCCGGGGCGGGGGTGACCCGTCCGGAAGTGGGTCGTGTGACCCCTCTAAGAACTCCCCCCACTACCCTCTACCAATCAGGAGGGGTTTTGTGCCGAAAGAACCACCCCAAGAGGAGATTTTGACCAATCAGGGGGACTTCCGGGGCGGGGGTGACCCGTCTGGAAGTGGGTCGTGTGACCCCTCTAAGAACTCCCCCCACCACCCTCTACCAATCAGGAGGGGTTTCGTCCCAACAGGACCTCCCCGAGAGGAGATTTTGACCAATCAGGGTGACTTCTGGGTTGGGGTGACCCCTCCGGAAGGGAGTCGTGTGACCCCACTAAGAACGCCTCCCAGGGCCCTCCGCCAATCAGAGTGCAGCACCATTACCCCATAAGTCCCAGCGCCAGACAGAGGAGGCGGCCATCTCTTACCAAGGACACGTGTTTTCGAAAGCGCGGAAAGGCTGCTGAGAGGAAACATGGACTCCTTCACCACCCCCGTGAGAACTTCGGACTTTGTTTTAGCCCCAACCGTCTTTGACCTTGTGTGGAGCAGGTGTTACATCAGCAACAGTTCCAAGGAGGACCCTTTGACCCAGCCATTGATGGATACGTCGGAACCCAACCCCGAAACCCTCGTGAGACAGCCCGATGAACGTGACGGCCTCTCTTACTCCACCCCCTCAGAGGTGGAAGGCGATTGCGGCTTGGGGGAGGCACCGGCGGACAAAGCGAACGGAAAAGATGGCGCTCAGGTAAATGAATGCTTAAGAAGCGGCGGTCGAGGAGGGGTGGGTAATGGGGTAGGAACCGGGGGTTGCATAAATTAAAAAAAAAAAAACAAGCAGTGAGGGTGCTTACACGGTTTCTTTTCTGAAAATCTCTCAACAGGTCGACGCTGCCTTTTTAGAGGCCTTTAAGAACTTACACATTGGAAGCCCTGTGGGAGTAAACATATCGTGCGTCAGCTGCTTTTGCTCATGTCTGAGATACAGATCTCAAGCCGAAAAGGACAAAATGGAAGAATGAACCATCTGAGACTCCCTTATGGTAGGGGTCATGGCATCCATTTTATAGGTGACTGTAAAAGGTCGTGTTAAACCAGGCGATTAATAAAACTTATTTCAATGTGTCAATATGAATGTGTCCCCTTTCATACTCGTGGTAGTAAAAGACGGTACCAGTAACAGTCATGTCTACACAGACGGCGCTGTTAAAGAAAATATATTACCCCCCCCCCCCCCGGGGAAGTTGGGAGCTTTGGCGGGGTCAACCCTCTTTTTCAAGCGGCCAGAAAGCATAGTAAAACTTTAAACAGAAGACAGGTAACAGCATGGCTTTCAGACCAGGATGCTTACACTTTACACAAACCAGCTCGAATACGTTTTAAAAGAAACAAGACCATTGTTTCAGAGGTGGATGCGCAGTGGCAGGCAGATTTGGTGGATATGCACCGGTTCTCCAAACACAACAGCGGTTTTAAGTACATCTTAACAGTGATAGACATTCTATCCAAATATGCCAGGGCCTTAGGCCTAAAAGACAAGACGAGTGGTGAGGTATCCAAGGCCTTTAAAGCTATTTTCAGTGAAGGTCGCGTGCCTCAAAAATTACAAACCGATCGGGGGAAAGAATTTTTAAACAAACCTTTAAGTGGATTGCTTTTTCCAAAAGCCGTAGGGCAGGGTTTTAAAACCTTCTCCTAAGACCCTCTTGTTGTAAACCACTTTTTGTGTCTTTTTAAGGGTTTTTGTCTCTATTTGCCACTGGTTTTTGTTTCTTACGATAGAGGGCTGCTGCACCTCTATCTTTTTTGAGGTGTTTTCTTGCAGACCCATGCAATAGTCCAAGACTAGATCTTTCAAACTGTCGAAGTTGATCTTTTCACAGTTTGCTACATTTAGGGTAATACCTTTGACTTTCATACAGGCCTTTCCACCCGACAGCTTATACCCATAGATTTTTGGGCCTGCCGACACAAACTCGGTGATGTGTTGATCTGGCGGGATCTCGCTCGTGAAGTCCCCTAAATAATCCCCCAGAGGGAGATTCCAGTCACCCTCCCTTTTCACAAATATCACCGAGTCAGTGTCGTGGTACAGGCACCGCTCTTGCAAACCGTCTAGGAGGCTGTATAATTCTAAGCGGGCATAAGCGGTGGTGAAACAGGCTATGAAAACATTGGTATTGCCAGAGACAGAGTACCGTTCTTTTGCGTGCTTCCACGACACGCACGCTGTTTCATCATCGATAAACTCGCAGGATGAAACCTCATAATTGGGGGAGAACAGGTACTGCAAGAGTTCGTCAGGGTCTCTCACGATGCTGGTGTTGGGTAGGTTGGATCTTTGGCCGAATTTACCCCACAGAGAATTTAAAAAAACAGTTTAGCGATTTGGCGTTTAACAGGGTTTGATCTGATCTCGTGTTGGCGTAAATGCACGCCTTCTTTCTGGTAGAAATCGCTAACGTACTTATTTTGTTTTTCCTCGTCTGTGCACCAACTGGGATACCCTGAAGCCTCTTGTTTCTGACGGAGGTGTAATTTTATGTACTCTGAAAAGAGTTTATCAGATTAAAACCCACAGTTTGCAACCAAATACTTTTCAAAAACCCCACATGCATTTAAAAGCCACATGGTTTTTTCTGACCCCCAGCCATGTGCCTTTGGTTTAGTTAGTAGCATCCACCCCATTTTAAAAACCCATCACATTATGCACAGTAAAAAAAACAAAACCCCTGTGCCAAGTACTTTAAAAAAAAAAAACTATGCCTTGCACAGCCCCCCCCCCACACCAGCAGCTTTATAAAACACACCAAACCAAGTTTGCAGCCATATACTTTTCAAAAACCCACATGCATTTTAAAAGCTTGTTGCAAAAAAAAAAAAAAAATAATAAAGTTACCTTTCACTATGGGATAAAGTGTTGCAGGCACATGGTTGTTCTGTTCCCCCTCATGTGTGCTTGAGCCTTCAGGTTCAAGAACAAGCAAAAATGTTAGTTAGTATTACCACCAAATCCCTATACAGCCTGTGTAATACTTTTTTTTTTTTTTTAATTCAACAGTATTAAGCACAACTATAGTTAAAATGGTTTTTACCTTGGCCTGGTGGTGAAATGCAGTTTAAAGTTACTGGTTCCATGCTAACAGATCACACTGCAATAAACATAGGCACCATTATTTACTAAGACAGCATGGGCAAAGAGTGGCCTTATATAATATATAGTTTCAGAGTTAAAGACAGCAAGTCTTACCTCTTTTTGCAGTCCAGCAGCTATCCAAGAAAGTTTTCTGTTGAAAAAGGACAAACTGCTGCATACCTGAGGTTTTTATACCCTCTTAGCCCATTGTTTCAAACAAAACTTCAACATAGTTGCTAACAGGTTAATTTAATCACCCCTCCCATAGCATTCCCTTTTGTGATCTGGGATAGTGAAACCATTTTGTCTGGGTGTGTGTGGTTAAAACCCCATTCAGTTCAACAGACTAAGGATAGCTCAGTGGCTTGGCCTGCTAAGCCCAGGGTTGTGAGTTCAAGCCCTGAGAGGACCACTTAGGGCTCTGGGGCAAAATCAATATTTGGCCCTACTAGTAAAGGCAGTTCTATGAGATAAGTATATCTCCATATTAACTCTATTGTACTCAGACACATGTCTGAACTAGCCTTGGTTGTTTTATTGTAAGCACATTTTTAGGATTTTTTCCCCTTCCCCACCACAACATACATTTCAGCTTTTTGCTATACACACACACAAAAACCACAAGAGCTAATTCTCACAAACAATTTATTTTTTTATTTAAAAAACATACAGCTTCTTGAAAACAAAACCAAGATGCTTCATTAAAACTTTTTAGCTCACTTAAAGGCCAAAGGCCTTCTAACAAAACACAATAGTCACAAACCCCCCTTTTTAAAAAATTTACAGCTACCAAGTTTTATATCGCATGTTTGTCCCCTCACCATTCTCTAACTTAATCCTTTTAGATTTCTTACAAATAGTTTTTTTCTTAAGCAGGGTTCTGTAACTCTTTGTGCGGACTAGACGGTCAAGATAATGCTCTAAGCAGGCATCTTCCGGTTTGGTCATTTTCCTTAGAACACGGTCAGGGTCTGCACTGAATTGCACAGCATTTATCAAGGTCACCCCTTGCGCTAAATGTTCTTGGGTTAGGCACAGACATTGCATACCATAACCTATGGCAACAACAGTGTTTAATAAGCTTTCCAAACACAGCTCAGCACACAGGCCCTGGAGCTTGCAGTTTATATCCACTGAAGTCCAAGTCACACAATCATGGTGCCTTTGGCCTGGCACATCTATGACACAGCCCTCACAATCTTCAAAAAGCTTTTCCCTAAGGCAGTGTTTAAGGATAGCATAAACAGCAACGCGTACAATAGTCCGCATGACTTTTTTACGCCTTCTACCTCTGAGGGGGTGGACAAAGAGAGACCGCCATGCTCATCGGGGTGTCTCACGAGGGATTCGGGGTCGGGTTCCGGCGTATCCAGCAACGGCTGGGCCAAAGGGCTCCCCTCGGTCGCTCCCTCCTCCTCCTCGGAACTGTCGCTGATGTAACGCCTGCTCCACACAAGGTCAAAGACGGTTGGGGCTAAAACAAAGTCCGAAGTTCTCACGGGGGTGGTGAAGGAGTCCATGTTTCCTCTCAGCAGCCTTTCCGCGCTTTCGAAAACACGTGTCCTTGGTAAGAGATGGCCGCCTCCTCTGTCTGGCGCTGGGACTTATGGGGTAATGGTGCTGCACTCTGATTGGCGGAGGGCCTTGGGAGGCGTTCTTAGTGGGGTCACACGACTCCCTTCCGGAGGGGTCACCCCAACCCAGAAGTCACCCTGATTGGTCAAAATCTCCTCTCGGGGAGGTCCTGTCGGGACGAAACCCCTGCTGATTGGTAGAGGGTGGTGGGGGGAGTTCTTAGAGGGGTCACACGACCCACTTCCAGATGGGTCACCCCCGCCCCGGAAGTCCCCCTGATTGGTCAAAATCTCCTCTCGGGGTGGTTCTTTCGGGACAAAACCCCTCCTGATTGGTAGAGGGTAGTGGGGGAGGACTTCCGGTGACAGGTGGGAGGGACCAAGGGGTAAAGGGGCGGGGCTTAAGGGGTCAAGCGGCGGGGTTAGGGTTTGATTGATGGTAGGGCCCTTATACTATTTATGATACTTCCGGGTACCTTGGTTCAGGGGAAAATTAGCTCAGTGTTAATGGTTCTAGCCTGCAGTCAGGCCAAGTAATGGTAGAGAGTCTGTTTGCCCAAGGCCATCAATCAGGGCAGGGCAGCAATTGAGTAGGGGCTCTGGCCTACGGTCAGGCAGGTAGAGCACCAGAAGGTCCATTTGCCTGGCGCTTGATCAGGGCGGGGCAGCAAGCAAGTAGGGGGGCTCTGGCCTACAGTCCGGCAGAGCTGTCGCAGTCTAGGGGAGGTTAGCTCTCTGGTGGGAGAGTCAGCACAACTGTCTGGCATCCGGATTCAGGCGGGTGCCAGACCAATGCAGGCCTCCTGACAACCAGGTGGGGAGGCTACCACTCCTGACATTGGGGTGGTGGGGGTAGAGGAACCCAGGCCCTCCCGCTCCACTGCGTCCCAGCCCAGGGCCCTAACTGCAGTGGAGTTGTCCGACACTGGGTCAGCGGCAAAAGTCCAACCGCAACGTGCTGGCCGGCTTGTAGTCAATAACACAGCTGAATCTGATTTGGCTTCCCTGGGCTACTTCCTACATTCGATTCCATGTGTACATGGGTTCCAGGGTTGTTGTTTGCTTCGCTGGGGTAGACGGCTAGTGGCAGCCCCACCAGCTCGTCGGAGACCCCGGCGTCTTGCAGCTCTGTCAGCCCCTCTGGGTCTCTGTCAGGATAGAGATAGACAGATAGAGGGAGTGTATGGGGATAGATAGATAGGGGGAGTGTATGGGGATAGATAGATAGATAGATAGATAGATAGATAGATAGATAGATAGATAGATAGATAGATAGATAGATAGATAGATAGAGGGGGTGTATGGGGATAGAGAGATAGATAGAGGGGGTGTATGGGGATAGATAGATAGAGGGGGGTGTATGGGGATAGATAGATTAGATAGATAGATAGAGGGGGTGTATGGGGATAGAGAGATAGATAGAGGGGGTGTATGGGGATAGATAGATAGATAGATAGATAGATAGATAGATAGATAGATAGATAGATAGATAGATAGATAGATAGATAGATAGAGGGGGCGTATGGAGATAGATAGATTAGATAGATAGAGGGGGAGTATGTAGATAGATAGATAGAGGGGGTGTATGGGGATAGATAGATAGGGGGAGTGTATGGGGATAGATAGATAGATAGATAGATAGATAGATAGATAGATAGATAGGGGGAGTGTATGGGGATAGATAGATAGAGGGGGTGTATGGGGATAGATAGATAGATAGATAGATGGGGGTGTATGGGGATAGATAGATAGATAGAAGGGGTGTATGGGGATAGATAGATAGATAGAGGGGGTGTATGGAGATAGATAGATTAGATAGATAGAGGGGGAGTATGTAGATAGATAGATAGAGGGGGTGTATGGGGATAGATAGATAGATAGATAGATAGATAGATAGATAGATAGATAGATAGATAGATAGATAGAGGGGGTGTATGGGGATAGATAGATAGGGGGAGTGTATGGGGATAGATAGATAGATAGATAGATAGATAGATAGATAGATAGATAGATAGATAGATAGGGGGAGTGTATGGGGATAGATAGATAGAGGGGGTGTATGGGGATAGATAGATAGATAGATAGATGGGGGTGTATGGGGATAGATAGATAGATAGAAGGGGTGTATGGGGATAGATAGATAGATAGAGGGGGTGTATGGAGATAGATAGATTAGATAGATAGAGGGGGAGTATGTAGATAGATAGATAGAGGGGGTGTATGGGGATAGATAGATAGATAGATAGATAGATAGATAGATAGATAGATAGATAGATAGATAGATAGATAGATAGATAGATAGATGGGGGTGTATGGGGATAGATAGATAGATAGATAGATAGATAGATAGATAGATAGATAGATAGATAGATAGATAGATAGATAGAGGGGGTGTATGGGGGTAGATAGAGAGAGGGGTTGTGTATGGGGATAGATAGATAGATAGATAGATAGATAGATAGATAGATAGATAGATGTGGTGTATGTGGAGAGAGAAAGAGGGAGAGAGAGAACCCCATTGGCTTTAAGCCCTTTTACATTTTATGGGACTTTTCTGTAATCTCAGCTCCTTGAACTTTTTCGTGGTCCGAAGCAAACAACAACCCTGGAACCTATGTACACAAAGAATGGTCGTGTAGGAAGGAGTCCAGGGAAGCCGAATCAGATTCAGCTGTGTCATTGACTACAAGCCGGCCAGTGTGTTGCAGTCGGATTTTCCCCGCTGACCCAGTGGCAGGCCACTCTGCTTCTATTAGGGCCCTGGGATGGGACGTAGGTGAGTGGGAGGGCCTGGGTTCCCCTACCCCTGGCAACCCACCATCAGGAGTGGTAGCCTCCCCACCTGGTTGTCAGGAGGCCTGCATTGGTCTGGCTCCCACCTGAATCCGGACGCCAGACGGTTGTGCTGACTCTCCCACCAGAGAGATAACCTCCCCTAGACTGCCACAGCTCCGCTGGACTGTAGGCAGGAGCCCCCCTACTTGATTGCTGCCCCACCCTGATCAATGGCCAGGCAAATGGACCTTCTGTTGCTCTGCCTGCCTGCCTGTAGGCCACAGCCCTCCCACACTCCATGACAGGAGCCGCATGCTGCGCCAGGCAGGAGCCGGGTCAGAGCCCGCAGCGCAGGGGCACGGAGCCGCATGCTGCGCCAGGCAGGAGCCGGGTCAGAGCCCGCAGCGCAGGGGCACGGAGCCGCATGCTGCGCCAGGCAGGAGCCGGGTCAGAGCCCGCAGCGCAGGGGCATGGAGCCGCATGCTGCGCCAGGCAGGAGCCGGGTGAGAGCCCGCAGCGCAGGGGCACGGAGCCGCATGCTGCCCCAGGCAGGAGCCGGGTCAGATCCTGTAGCGCAGGGGCACGGAGCCGCATGCTGCGCCAGGCAGGAGCCGGGTCAGAGCCCGCAGCGCAGGGGCACGGAGCCGCATGCTGTGCCAGGCAGGAACTGGGTCAGAGCCCGCAGCACCCGGGCACGCAGCAAGATGTATGCAATGCTGCAGACAGGAGGGATTGAGTAGTTTTAATCTCCCAACTGGCCATAAAGGGGGAAAGCTCAGGGAGGGCCAGGGAGGAGCTGGAGAGTGGGGGCGAGGTGCCCCTCGCTCTGGGGCAGGAGTCGGCGCTCCGGGAGGGGCAGTAGAGATGGATAATGACACCTGGATGATGCCCGCTGATGCTCCCTCCCTCTCTCGCTGTCCCTGCCCACTCAGACCGTGCCCCGGGCTGAGACGGCCTCCAGAGGCTGCCCAGCGAGTCGCTTGCCCCGGTACCTGGTACCCGACGATCGCCCCTTTGCAGGGCGGCAGCGGCTCTGACCCAGCCCTGATTGAGGGCTCTGGGCAAAACCCCAGGCTGCAGGCCTAGATAAAGGCCTACAAAAGGTACTCGGGCTGCAGAGGGGCAGCCCAGAGATAGGCAGAGGCAGCTGGTCCAACCCCCCTTGCCGATGATGCGTGGTTTATATACTGCAGTCCGCCCCAGTGAGCGGGGGCTAGACAGTGACTGGCAGTAGCCACTGAGGCAAGGTGTGGTTAGAGGGTTGGGGGTTCCCCTGGGCCCCTGGACACCCAGATAGTGGGTTACTGCCGGGGGCAGGAGCCTGACGTAGAGGGGCACCGGGGTCTGGGAGGTACACCGGGACCAGCGGCAGGCGAGACACCAGCCTGTAGAGGGCACTTAGAGGCCGGAAGAGATCATCCCTCACCGGTGAATCGTTGCCCTGCGACACAGACTCTCTGTCTTTGCTGGGTCTGACTGCAGGCCTGAACCATTAACACTGAGCTAATTTTCCCCTGAACCAAGGTATCCCAGAAGTATCATAGCGAGGGGCGTTGTCTCCCGCCCAGACGGACGGGGAGGGAGCTGCAAACCCCTTACAGCCTCTCTTTCTAGTCTTTCATACTTTTTCTCTAAATATGTCAAAACACAAGCACGCAACCTTACCCCGGCCAAACACAGAAAAATGGGGACGGCGCCGGCAATGGGGACGGGGCGTGGAAACCTGTCAAAAACTATATGGTGATGAAAGCTATCGAGCGGTTACCTACTCACATGGGGTTGTCAGGGAGGGGTAGTACCTCTGATGGGGGAGCAGTCGTACTCCTAGGAGTAGCTCATCCACTTTGGTCCCCACTTGACAACACCCAGCTCCCACCTGTGGCTCCAAGTAGCTGTCAGGATGCGACAGCGGCCACACCCCGGAGACCGTCTCGACTGGCGGGCTAAACCAGGTGAGGGTAGCTGATGAGTATGAGACTCTCGGTGAGTTAGGGCCTGTCTACCCATTGCATGTGAAGGCTGGATCCGGCTGACTGAGGCAACCTGGTTCAACCTGGTTCAATGGTCAGGAAGGCGATGACAGCAAGCGTTGTGGAACGCTTAAGAGCACGACAAGACACGTAGGCGTCCTGGTCATCCACTGCGCCCTGCCCTATCTCCAGCCGTCTCGACTTCTGTCCTGCCACTGGATACAGATAGGAACTGGGAAGAGAGAGTGAGGCTGACGTCGCGCAACTCTCCCTCACTTTAATCCAATTCACGCGCAAGTCTCGACATCATATCATATCATATTACATCATATCAAGTCCTGTGGCGATGGGCGAGCGACGAAGCAGCAGGTGTGGATACACTGGGAGCTGTAGCCGCGGACCTGCACATAGGCGGCTCAGGCATAATGGTCGTTCCTCACTGACCGAAGCAGCAGTGGAGCTCGGCATCTTCTTGAGCGACTGAGCAGCCCTATTCAGGATTGCACTGCTCACCTCCGTAGAATGAGGAGGGGGCTAGAAAAGGTGCCCTAAACATTGCCTGCTTCACCAGGGCCGGCTTTAGGAAGTGCGGGGCCCAATTTGAACAGTTTCGACGGGACCCCAGCAGGGATGACTAAAAAAAAAGCCACTTAAAAAGAACCCTTTCATTTCTTCCATGTATTATTTATTTTCCATGACTATATAAATAATAACAAAATTATATATTACATACATTGCATCATATATTAATTAGCTGATTTTCACTTTCATATTAGGAAAATAATTTATATTTTGATAGTTGTACAACTGATTTTCTTCAATAATGTTTATTTTATTAAAATTTATAAAATATTTCCTTATTAATATAAAATTGTGCCCTCCTCCCCCCCACCTCCCAGCGCCTCCTGGCCCGCGGAAACAAACCCTGCTTCCCCAGCGCCGCCCCGCCGAAACAGCTGTGGGCCGAAAAGGAAGGTTGGCGTGGGAGGGGGAGGGGGGGAAGAAACGGCACACATAGGGTGACCAGATCACAGCAGTAAAATAGGACCTGACCCCTCCCCGCTCGGCCCCACCATCACACCCCTCTTCACCCCCTAGCCCCCCGCTGGCTTGCTGCATCCCTCCTAGTCAGTCCCCCACCCACCACTTGCCTCCTTTCACCTTCTCCCTCCCCTGCCAGAAACCCCCATGCCCGCCCCTAGAACCCCTGCTGGCTCACTGCTTGCCTCTTTACCCACCCGCCGCTTGCCCACCCGCTCGCCCCCCCCAAGGTATAAAGCCTCATTCAAAGTCCCAGGGGTCACTATATTACTGCACACAGCAGTCAATCAGTGCAGTTGTAGATAAATCGCTGCATTATGCATTTTTGTATAACTTTTATATGACTTTGTATTGAACCTTGGTAATGTTATAGCTGGCCCCTAAGGTAGTATAATTAAGGTAAAAGAAAAATGTCTTTTTGCTAGAAGTAGTATAAGATCTTCCCCCCACTTTGTAATCAATTGACCTGAATGAATGAGGTGTGAATGAGGAAGGTGTGGAAGGCAGGCACTTCCAGACAGCTGCAACCCTTGGAGAGGGGCTGAGAGCCAGCCAAGGAGAGCTTTGCCCAGGGCTGAGTGGGACAGAGTTTGGGGGTGCAGGGTCCGGGCTGGGGCATGGTGTGGGGTGCAGGATGGGTGGAGGGGTGCAGGCTCTGGGAGGGAGTGCGGAGGGGTGGATGCAGGCTCTGGGACAGAGTTTGGGGGCCGGAGAGGGGGTGGTGGGTGCTGGGGGGGAGGGGACTGCCATCACATGTGGCTTCCTTCCTCCCCTGCTGCCCCTCACCATAGCTTCGGTGGGGGATGGGGCTGCCCCTTGCCCAGTGTTTGCAGGAGTGGTGGCTGGGGGGAAACCCAGTCAAACTCTGGTTTTACTCTTTCGTTGATGGGTCACTTTAACCCCTTACAAACCCCTTCCCGCCTCTCTCACCCCCCTTTTCTACTGGGCTTATTTGATCTTTCTGGTGGAGCCAGATGAAAACCACAAACCCCAGCGAGAGCAACAGGCTGGAAGACTAGACTGAACCCACCACCCACCCAGCCTAGTCCATCCCAGAGCCCAGGACTGAGGGCAAATGTCCCCCCACCCCCGGCCACCTGCTTCCACTCCTGGCCTCTCCTAGCGCCACCAGCGATTCTGTGTGCCTGCATCGGGTGGGATTTCAACCGGACCCCCCCCTCGCTAAATTCACCCCTGTTTTGCGACCACTCTGCACCAAGAGCACCTTCCTTCCCTGCCCTAGTGCTGCTGGATGGCTAGAAAGATGAGCTGGGTGTTTGATCGATCCGGAATATTATCGTGGCCCCCCCCAAAAAAACTTAATGTCCACACAGCTTTGGGGGGGGGATATTCCTCCCCCCGAAAACCGGTCTATTTTATTGTTGCAGGGCAAATGAAGAAGCCAGAGTAATGGAAATATTGAGCCCCTACAGTGGTCTTGCAGCAGGGGAAGCAGAGTTGATGGGAAGGGAACTGGTTTGGATAGGAGCCCCCGTCCCCCTCCTTTGCAAAATAATTTGGGGAGGGGAATCAGATCACTCCGTGCCTCAGTTTCCCTCTCCCGGGGTGGGGGGAGAGATAAAAGTCTCAGCCTGCCGTGTTGCAGACCTTTTGCATTCTCCCCTCTGGATGTATTTGATTTCCTCCTCCAAACCTCCCTCTCTCTCTCACCTGGAATACACAGCACTAAGTACTGGCTCGGGGCTTTCTTCCTGGGTTACATGATCCTGAGTTTAGTTTTGAAACAGACACAGGCAGGCACAAACTCACCCTCAAACAGCAACACCACCGAAAACCACAAAACCAACCCAATATTACAAACCTATGGGGAATCACGGGGTCAAACACTCACCGACAAACAGTCGGTTCAAACTGAGCAGTGAGATCCCAATAACACAGAGCTGCGCTAGTGATGGAAGATCTATTTTGTCTTCCCTACTTAGCACAGTTCAAAACTTAGCACTGACCAGCTGCAAGGATCCTGGCGGGCCCTGGTATGGTTGTAGCAGCAGACTGAATGTTTGGGAAAAGCGAGATATGTGCAATAGGCAATGTAGTTCCATCTGGGCACCAGCCAGCTCCTGTGCCCCAGAGAGCTCTCACAGCTCACACTGAACCAGGGACAAAGGGGGCAGGAGGTTGGAAGAGAAGGTGCCATCCTGGGACCCAGGAGACCCATAGTCAATTCCCAGCTCTGCCACAGATGCTCTGCGTGGCCTCGGGCAAATCCCTTATTCCCTCTGTGCTGCAGTTCCCTGTCTGTTCAGTGGGGGTAGCAGCCAGGCCCTGCCCTGCAGGGGGCGGTTAGAATAAACGCAATCGAGGTTGGACAGTGCTCTGATGCCACGGGGATGAGGGCCAGGATGGTGCCTAAGACAGACCAAAAGCAAGGGGGAGCTACAGAACCGGTGGTGAGAGGGGTTTGGCCTTTGACAGTCTGCTCTGGGTGCCTGGGCTGTCAGACCCCAGCCAGCCACTGGCATTGCCAGACTCCCTGATCTCTGGTGCTGCTGCTCTCCCTGCTTCTAGGAGTCACTGCCTCCCCCTGGGCCGAGACTCCCGCAGCAATCATCTCCTGGGGCTGCCGTGGCACTGAGCGGCTAGCAAGGCCTGAGACTCAGCTGGGGTGGGGGGCTGCTCTTAAAGCAGCTTTTGTGTTGTTGCCGCGGTGGGAGGGGAAGCAGAGATGGGGCCATTTTACATCCTACGGCCAAGGCGCCCAGCAGCTTGGGCAGGCGCAAAGAGCCGCCCGCGTGGGCTGGGAGCTGGGGGAGGGGAGCGTTCGGGAACCCCTGTTCTGCGCTGTCACAAGGAGGAGGAACCGGGATGGAACTGATTCTCCCACTCGGGGATCCGGAGACCCCCCCTCCCCCGGCTCCAGCTGTATGGACGCCGGGAGGGGCTCTGGCCTGGGGTCTGCAGGAGCTGGGACTAGATGAGCCCAGCGGTCCCTTCCGGCCTAAAGTCTGTGACTGTGGGGAGCGGAAGGTCCCTCCCATGACCCCGGTGGGGAAGGAGAGGCTCTAAAGCCCTGGCGAGGCCAGAACTAGTCTGGGCTGGGACTCGCCTGCCCATTGTGACATGCCCCCTGCTGGCTGCCAAAGCCTCATCCCCTCACTGCCAGGCTTGTCTCTGACAGAGCGAGAGCTGGCACGTGCCGCTGGGAAAGCTGATCCGGCCATTTCAGCTCCGCCACCGGCAGCAGAAAGTGGGTGGCCCATATACACGCTGGCTTCTGCCCACTCCTGACTCCAGGTAGGAGAATCTTCTATTGCCCGCCTCTGCTTTTCCATTGCATCGCCAACCACACCGAGGTTAGATGAGAAGGTACCAGCCTCCCTGCCGCTCTCCTGCCTTCTGCTCCTGCCCCTTCACGGGTGTGTCTGAGCAACTCCTGCTGCTCCCGAGCCCGCCCCAGCTCCCCCACCCCGCTGGCCTCGCCCACCTGCGAACTGCCACGGCCCCAATATTCCTGGGGGAAGGGATCAGGGTCATTTCATTGGGCAGGAAGAATCCTGAGTGGTTGGATCCAGCCTGTCTGCTGTGCAGCTTGTGAACCAGGAGAAGGAGAGGTGGGAGTGACCCAGAGGAGGCTGTTTGGCCTGGGAGTTCGGAGACCTGGGTTCTAATCCTGGGTGACTTTGAGCACATCCCTTCCCTTGTGTCCCTGCTGGCTGCCTTGGCTAGTTAGAGTCTGAGCCCTACAGCCCAGCGATTGTCTGCAGCACCTGGTGCAACAGGGCCCTGAGCTCAGCTGGCATCTGGAGGTGCTGGTGGGACAGAAATAACTGGGCTGGCCCTGATGCTGAATGGGGCAATTGCCTCTCGTCACTCACAAGCAATGCCTTGTCCTGGCTTCTTGTAGGATGGCTGAGGAGGGCCGCCCAGAGCCCAGGCGCGCCTGGGAGGAGACAAAACCTCCCCCAGGGAAGAGTCGGCGGAAGAGGCCATGGCAGCAGCAGGGGCTGTGTGTGCCTCAGCCCTTCCGTGCCGGTGAGTGGGCGCCTTCTGGGTGGGCGGAGGGGGCTGCAAAAATGGCTGGGGCCATGGCCCTGCATTGGGGTGGGGCTTGGCCCCTGTGGGGGTTGGGTGGCAAGACTAGGGTGTCACTGGGGGGAGAAGACTCCATAGACCTTGTACTGCTCTGGGTTGCCACGAGATGGAGAGACAGACAGGAAAACCCAGGCAGGGGGGAATGGCCCCTCCTGCTGGCAGCAGCTGCAGCCACTAAAGCTGATCGGGGCATTGGGGCGGCGGCAGAAGCATCAGGTGGAGACTGACTGAATCGCCCACCCCGATCTGTCACGCTGCAGGGTCGGAGGATGTTTTCCACCAGTCGAAGGGGATGCTCGGTGCACGGTGGGTTGTTAAAGCCTAGGATTGCAGGGCGCCGGCCAGAGCATAAGATGCTCCCTGATGTTGCAGCCCCATCTGCTGGCTGGCTCCTTTGTAGCATGTCGCAGCACAGGGCATTTGGGGGGGAGTGTTGACGATGGGAGCCCAGTGCCTGCCCAGGTTACACCCAGTGGCTGTGGCAGGAGAGGCAGTCAGAACAAGCAGAACGGGCAGGCTCTGGGTCCCCATATCCCATGCAGACTGGGCAGCTGTTCCCTCTCCTGCCGCAAGGACCAGACCGATTCACTCCCAGTCCCTCTGCCCCCTCCAGCAATGGCCCGGAGAGTGGGGACACCCCTCATGGCCTGACATCGTCCCTCCTTCCAGGTGTGGCGCTCCCCAAATCCCCAGACTGAGCCTGCATGCTGGGTGGGGAAGTGGGGTGGCCGCTGGGAACCAGGGCTCCGACTGGGTCTTTGCTGGGCTGGGCAGCAAAGAGGTGGGGAAGCCAGGGATCGCTGTGCCAGACCCTGCCGTGCATCGGGGCTGCTCCCCTGCTGGGGCGGGAGTGGGGACAAGGGTTTTCTCTAAGATCTCTGTCACCCAGCCTGCAGCTTGGCAGACCCAGGTATTACCACTGCTCTGTCTTTGATCAGATTCACCATCCTCCTGCTTGAAGGGGCTATACTTGAATGAGAGAGAGGCCCTGGAGTGCATAGATGCCTTTCTGAAGGACAATGAACAGGTACCAAGAGCCCTCCTCTGACCTGTCAGCTAGTGCCCTGTCCACATGCACATCTGCCCTTCTCCAGATGATGCATGGATTCTAAGGCCAGACGGAACCACTGTGACCTCCTGTATAACACAGGCCAGAGACCTGCCCCCAAATAATTCCTGGCCATGACCATGGCGCCCCACCCAACTGCTGAGTCTTCCCTGCATCCTCTGAGCCCAACGCTCCCCCCCTGCAGCCAGGCAGAGAGATTGTGTGGGGGGAGGGGTCGCCTCACCACTCCTACAGCCACTGGCCTCCGCACATTCCCTGGCTGTGCTGGTGGGAAGAGCACAACCCTGGCCATGGCCCCTACCAGGTGCAGGGCTACCCAGTCTCCAGATGGTGCGCAGGACCCAGTGTGCCCTTGGCCAAGCGGCCCGGACAGCCCGTACTAGACATGAGATGCCCAAGCCGCGCCCCCCCCCGCCCCCCCGCCCCCCCGCCCCAGGTGTGTCTGCACATGCTAGCGCTCATGGCCACCATCACTTGGGAGCCAAATGCCACCAGCACTAATGAATTCACCCTCCTACTCACCATGAGGTGGGGAACTGAGGCACAGCATGAGGCCTAGCGCCTCAAAAGTATTGATCACCCATAGGCATTAGGCACCTAAATCCCTTTGCACCCCTGGGCCTAAGCAACTTGCCTGAGTTCCCGCAGGGAGAGCTGGGAATTGAGTCAGGTCTCCAGCCATTGCCTTAGCCACACCGCCGCCCTTCCGCAAGCAACCTGGGGCCGGGAAGCGTTCAGCACGCACGGCCTCCGGGTAACGAGGCTAGTGGCTTCCAGCTCCCGTAACCGTGGCCGGCTCGCCCTGGCCCCACTTGTTTTGCAGGTGTGTTGGGACACCCTCAGCAGTGCTGCGGAATTCCTGAAGTGGCACCAGCTCGGTGGCTTCATCCAGCACAAGGATACCTGGCAAAGCTGTGACTGCCTGGTGAGGGAGCCCTCAGGTCATTCACTGCGCAGCCCTCGCTGGTAGGAGCGGGGAAATCGGTGGATAGGGCACCCCCCATTGCCCGGCTCTGTGCCCACACTGAGCCCCAGCCCCGGGACCACTCCTGGCCCTGGGTGTAGTCCCTCTGCGTGATCCCCCCAGCACAGGAAGGAGGGGTGAAAACAGGACGTGCGCTCCACACACCTGGAACCCGGCCTGCAGGACGGAAAGGCCTTTAATAACCTTGTGCTCCCTTGTTCTGGTCCTAGCTGACGCGCTACAAGGGGAGAGCCAACAACTTTCTGTGCCAGACCATGGCCTTTCTGGAGAACCCACAGGCTCCAATTAGAGAAGTGGCCATCATGTTCATAGGTAACCACAGAGCAGGGGTCCCTTTAGCAGGGGGGCTGGATCCGGTCCCAGGCTCTCCTCAGTCCCTGCCAGCAGCGAGAAGTAACCCTTGGGCTCCTGATTGTCTAATGAAGGATCAAGGGTGTCAGAAGTCCGCAGGAGCAAGCTCACCCCAAACTGCCCTGATCGGCTGATGGGCCCCCTCTAAACCCACTGCTCCCCATGCAGTCCCCATTCCCCCCCCCACCATGGGCTCTTGGTAGTGGACCCTCAAGGTGCTGTGCTCTCCTTTGGCAACCAGCCCTGTAACCATCCCTGGGGACTCACCCTTTCCCCTGGGGACTTGGGAGCGCGTCCTGGCCAGCGAGGGGCGGGGGAAGCGAGGGGTTGCTTGGAGGGTGACATTTGACACCCTCGCTGGGGATGCGGGGATGTGATGAGCTGTTTGTATGTGTAGGGCTCACTGCCCGGCAGCTGGACCAGAGGAGCCAGGACAAGCTGGATGCCATCTGCAACGGTGAGTGGTACCTGCTTTGAGCACTGAGCGCTAGGGGGATGAACGGCCCAGGGCCGTGGGCTGAGTTCGATCTCCGACACCAGCAACATGATCTCGGGCGAGAGCCACAAAGGGATGCAAAATGTAGATCCCCAAACCCCTGATCAGCTGCCCCCTCATCCTGTCATGTCTGCTGGTTGGTATGTGCCAGGCACTTAGCCCTGACCTGAGAGCTGCGGCCTGGCAGATCCCCCAACTGGGCCTGAGCTGGCTGGCCTTTGCAGACGATTGCCCCCCCCCAAACACAGCCGAGGTGGGGTGCTGCCTCCCCCCTTGCACTCACTAGCCCAGTGTTTGGAGCAGTCACCTCCACGTGGGGTGCCTGGGGTCAAGCCACTGCTCCAAATGAGGCCGAGGTGACGTCCGGTCACCTACCTCCTTGCTCTGTGTCCGGACCCCTGGGCAGCGCAGGGCAGAGCAGCATCTCCACCTTTGTTGGCGAATGGCGGGCGGGGGGGGAGGGATATAGATCAGACTCCTCACTCCCAGAGCAGGTTCACAGCTGGGCCTCCCAACCAGAGCTAGAGAATGGCTGAGCTCCCTCCTCGGCATTTCCTGGATGGCAGCAGGGCACCTAAAGTTAGGCATAGCCTAACAATGCCCAAGCCCCCTTTGTGACTCTCCCCCTCTCTGGACCTAAGTGCCCATCTGTGCATTGGGGGGAAGGCGGAGGGTAAATACAGGCAGGGATGAGGTGCTCAGATACTGCAGGGACGGGGCAGTCCTAGAAATAGTGAGTGAATGGGGTTCATTGGGACTTCTTGCCTGTGTCTGGAGGCTCCCCCATTTGTGGAGGGCAGCAGGGATGTTTAGTGAGGGTTGCTGGTTGTTCTTGCTAGTCCCCTGCCTCCCGCCTCCCAGCCTGCTGCCTCCTTGTCACAGGCCGAGAGGTACAGCGCTGGCTTGGTCTGCTGGGGCTCTCCAGAGCGCTGTGGCTCTGACCCCCATTTCCTTCCTTTCAATCTTAGACCTCAAAGGCTTGCAGGAGGACAGCAACTCCTCGGTCCAAAGCCTGGCTTATCAGACCATCTTCATCCTGGAGGCGTTCAAGAACCACCCTCCAGCCCGCTGCAGCCTATGCACATTTTTTCATTGGATAAGAACAACGTGTACTAAGGAGAGCCCGGTCATTGAAGCTGCCCAAGCTCTGGGAAAAGCCAGCCTCCCTTCCCTGGGAGCTTCGTACCAGAGCATGGCTTCTTCCCCATTGGCCGCCTGCCCTGCGCAGCCATGTGAGTAGTTAACTGCTCGATAGCTTTCATCACCATGTACTTTTTGACAGGTTTCCATGCACTGTGTAGCATTTACGTCCCGCCCTCCGTCCCCGTTTCCGGTTGTGTATGTTTTTGGCGCCGTCGGCCATTTTGAAAATTTATTTTGTATTATTTTTCTGTGTTTGGCCGGGGGAAGGTTGTGTGCCTGTGTTTTGACATATTTAGAGAAAAAGTATGAATGAGTAGAAAGAGAGACTGTAAGGGGTTCACGGCTCCCTCCCCGTCCGTCTGGGCGGGAGACCACGCCCTTTGCTATGATAGTAGTATAAGGGCCCTACCATCAATTAAACCCTAGCCCCGCCCCTTGACCCCTCCCACCTGTCACCAGAAGTCCCACCCCATGGGGGTATTACTTCCAGGGTCAAGGTGCCACCTGACCGGAAGCAAGGTGTGTCATGTGACCCCTCTAAGAACTCCCCCCACCACCCTCTACCAATCAGGAGGGGTTTCGTCCCGATAGGGCCGCCCCGAGAGGAGATTTTGACCAATCAGGGGGACTTCCGGGGCGGGGGTGACCCGTCCGGAAGTGGGTCGTGTGACCCCTCTAAGAACTCCCCCCACTACCCTCTACCAATCAGGAGGGGTTTTGTGCCGAAAGAACCATCCCGAGAGGAGATTTTGACCAATCAGGGGGACTTCCGGGGCGGGGGTGACCCATCTGGAAGTGGGTCGTGTGACCCCTCTAAGAACTCCCCCCACCACCCTCTACCAATCAGGAGCGGTTTCGTCCCAACAGGACCTCCCCGAGAGGAGATTTTGACCAATCAGGGTGACTTCTGGGTTGGGGTGACCCCTCCGGAAGGGAGTCGTGTGACCCCACTAAGAACGCCTCCCAGGGCCCTCCGCCAATCAGAGTGCAGCACCATTACCTCATAAGTCCCAGCGCCAGACAGAGGAGGCGGCCATCTCTTACCAAGGACACGTGTTTTCGAAAGCGCGGAAAGGCTGCTGAGAGGAAACATGGACTCCTTCACCACCCCCGTGAGAACTTCGGACTTTGTTTTAGCCCCAACCGTCTTTGACCTTGTGTGGAGCAGGTGTTACATCAGCAACAGTTCCAAGGAGGACCCTTTGACCCAGCCATTGATGGATACGTCGGAACCCGACCCCGAAACCCTCGTGAGACAGCCCGATGAACGTGACGGCCTCTCTTACTCCACCCCCTCAGAGGTGGAAGGCGATTGCGGCTCGGGGGAGGCACCGGCGGACAAAGCGAACGGAAAAGATGGCGCTCAGGTAAATGAATGCTTAAGAAGCGGCGGTCGAGGAGGGGTGGGTAATGGGGTAGGAACCGGGGGTTGCATAAATTAAAAAAAAAAAAAACAAGCAGTGAGGGTGCTTACACGGTTTCTTTTCTGAAAATCTCTCAACAGGTCGACGCTGCCTTTTTAGAGGCCTTTAAGAACTTACACATTGGAAGCCCTGTGGGAGTAAACATATCGTGCGTCAGCTGCTTTTGCTCATGTCTGAGATACAGATCTCAAGCCGAAAAGGACAAAATGGAAGAATGAACCATCTGAGACTCCCTTATGGTAGGGGTCATGGCATCCATTTTATAGGTGACTGTAAAAGGTCGTGTTAAACCAGGCGATTAATAAAACTTATTTAAATGTGTCAATATGAATGTGTCCCCTTTCATACTCGTGGTAGTAAAAGACGGTACCAGTAACAGTCATATCTACACAGACGGCGCTGTTAAAGAAAATATATTACCCCTCCCCCGTCTGCGCTGAGGACCTGGGACATGCATCCCCAGGGCGTGCAACATTGTCCGTGAGTCTTTGAGGTTCTGGAGCCGAGAGTCCGTCTTCTCGGAAAACAGGTCCTGGCCCTCAAAGGGTAAATCCTGCAGTGTCTGCTGCAGTTCTGGCGGCAAGCCTGACACCTGGAGCCAAGAGGTTCGCCGCATGGCTATACCCGATGCCAGAGTTCTAGCGGCGGAGTCTGCAATATCTAGGGAGGCCTGTAAGGAGGTACGTGCCACCCACTTACCCTCTTCTACTAAGGCCCCGAACTCTTCCCTTGATTCATGGGGGACAAATTCTTTAAATTTCCCCATCGATGTCCAGGAATTGAAATTATAGTGGCTTAAGAGCGCCTGTTGATTGGCCGCTCTAAGTTGCAACCCTCCCGCCGAATAAACCTTGCGTCCGAACAAATCGAAGCGCTTAGCGTCCTTCGATTTGGGCGCTGCAGCCTGCTGGCCGTGGCGCTCCCGTGCATTCACTGACGACACCACCAGTGAGCGCGGTGGGGGATGGGTATAAACGTACTCGTGGTCCTTAGAGGGAACGAAGTACTTTCTCTCAACCCCTCTGGCTGTGGGTGGAATAGAGGCGGGGGTTTGCCAGATCGCAGTGGCATTAGCCTGGATGGTGCGAATGAGCGGTAACGCCACCCTAGATGGGGCATCAGCGGACAGGATGTTCACCACCGGGTCCTGTACCTCCACGATCTCCACCTGGAGGTCCATATTATGCGCCACCCGGCGCAACAGGTCCTGGTGGGCCCTAAGGTCTATAGGGGGCGGGCCCGTGTTGGTTATGCCCGCCACCGCCTCATCAGGGGAAGATGAGGAGGATGCCTCCGGTGGCAAGGGATCCAATGGCAGGTCCTGCTCCAGGGGTTCGTGGAGCTGGGCATCGCCTGACCCTGGGTCCAGGGCCGCCGTAGGTGTGGGCACGGGAGCCTCCATTCCCCCAGGGGGAGGGCGGGAGATGGTGGCCTCCGGGGCCCTGGGCTCAGAGCGTGCCGAGCGCGAGGCTGATGGTGGTGGGGCCCCCTGTGCCTGATGATAGGCCCACGGAGTCCAAAAGGACCAGTGCGCAGGTCCCTGTGCGGGGTCCCCGGTCGCCTCCTGCCAATGGCCCAAATCAGCCGTAGCCGCCTGACCCTGAGGAGGGTACTCCGATCTGGAGGCACGCTCGGAGGAGCGAGATGCCGATCTCGAGGGCCAAGGCGGTGCCGAACGCGACGAAACCGGCGCCGGATGGTACGGTGCCGATCGTAAGGTGAACGGTCCCTGCGCGGTGCCGGAGAGCGGTGCCGGGATCGGGATCGGTGCCGGTAGCCCTGCCGGTGCCGAGAGCCGGATCTTGAGCGGGACGATGACCGCGACGAGACATGGTACCGGGAGCGGTCCCTCGAAGTCGAGCGGCGCTCATACCGGTGCCGAGAAGTCCGCCTAGAGTCCGATCGGTGCCGGTGGTCGCGACGGTGCTGAGATGTCGAGCGGCGCTGCGAAGAGGATCTTGGCCGCGAGTGCGACCGGTGCCGAGGTGATAGTTGGCGCCGGGACTGCGAGCGGCGTCGGGACCGGCTCCGAGACCTGGAGCGGTGCCGAGAGTCCACGGCTGGAGACGGTGGGCGCACCAGGGCAGGCTTGCCCCTGGATTGCACTACCCGTGGAGCCAACGGTGCCGGAAGTTGAGACGGTGCCGGCTCCGTGAGGGCAATAAGGTCTCTCGCCGTCGCAAATGTCTCCGGGGTGGAAGGGAGACAAGGTTCTACCACCAGCCGAGGTGGTGATAGAGTCCGCACCGGACTCAACGGCTTCGGTGCCGGAGTCGACGGTGTGGCCGCCTGCTTTTGGCGGTCCAAAGGCGGACGCGACTCTACCCCCGGCACCGGGGGAGCCGGCGTCTTCAGGACAGCCGTGTCCTGCGCCTTGCGGGCTTTCTCATGGCCCGGAGATAGGGATCGGCGCCGAGTCCCTTGAGGCGGTCGCGGTGCCGAAGTTGGCTGGTGCCGTGAGGACTTGTCCGCAGTACCGGTCGGAGCCGCCGGGGCGCTGCGCACCGAGGCGCTCGGTGCCGGGGCTGGGCGCTCCGAGGGAGGATCCGGGCTAAGTGCCGCCTCCATTAGGAGCTGCCGAAGCCGAAAGTCCCGCTCCCTTCTAGTTCTAGGCTTGAAGGCCTTGCAGATCTGGCACTTATCTGCTTGATGTGATTCACCGAGGCACTTCAGGCAAGAGGTGTGCGGGTCACTCGTGGGCATAGGCTTCACGCAGGACGCGCACGGTTTAAAGCCAGGAGCCTTGGGCATGAGCCCGGCTACGCGCCGGGGGAAAAGGGGGGGAGAACAACCCCCTTAACCCCCGCTAACTATTTACAACTATTATAAAACTAAAATGAATAACTATCTAAACAGTTTAACAACTATAACAGAACTATCTACACTAATTAGAAGGATAAGCTAGGGAGAGTGGAGAACACACAGTTCCAACGACCGTCAGGGGCGGTAAGAAGGAACTGAGGGGGCACTGGGTCGGCTGGGGTATATATCCAGCGCCATGAAGGCGCCACTCCAGGGGGCTCCACAGCCGACCCACCGGGTGTTGCTAGGGTAGACATTTCTCCGACGATCGTGCACGCGGCGCGCGCACACCTAACTGGAATGGATATGAGCAAGCACTCGAAGAAGAATAATCCTTATTGAGGTTGCAGGAACAAACCATCCCGATGTGTAGAAAGAATAGTAAATATGGCAGGCGACCAGCTTGGCTTAACAGTGAAATCCTTGCTGATCTTAAACACAAAAAAGAAGCTTACAAGAAGTGGAAGATTGGACAAATGACCATGGAGGAGTATAAAAATATTGCTCAGGCATGCAGGAGTGAAATCAGGAAGGCCAAATCACACTTGGAGTTGCAGCTAGCAACAGATGTTAAGAGTAACAAGAAGGGTTTCTACAGGTATGTTAGCAACAAGAAGGTGGTCAGGAAAAGTGTGGGCCCCTTACTGAATGGGGAAGGCAACCAAGCGACAGAAGATGTGGAAAAAGCTAAGGTACTCAATGCTTTTTTTGCCTCTTCACAAACAAGGTCAGCTCCCAGACTACTGCACTGGGCAGCACGGTATGGGGAGGAGATGACCAGCCCTCTGTGGAGAAAGAAGTGGTTCAGGACTACACCTCTACCCCGATATAACGCGACCTGATATAACACGAATTCAGAAGTAACGCGGTAAAGCAGCGCTCTGGGGGGGGGCGGGGCTGCACGCTCCGGCGGATCAAAGCAAGTTCGATATAACGCGGTTTCACCTATAACGCAGTAAGAGCTTTTTGGCTCCCGAGGACAACATTATATTGGGGTAGAGGTGTATTTAGAAAAGCTGGACGAGCACACGTCCATGGGGCCGGATGCACTGCATCCAAGGGTGCTAAACGAGTTGGTGGCTGATTTGATTGCAGAGCCGTTGGCCATTATCTTTGAAAACTCAAGGCGATCAGGGGAGGTCCTGGATGACTGGAAAAAGGCTAATGTAGTGCCCATCTTTAAAAAAGGGAAGGAGGAGGATCTGGGGAACTACAGTCCAGTCAGCCTCACCTCAGTCCCTGGAAAAATCATGGAGCAGGTCCTCAAGGAATCAATTCTGAAGCACGTACAGGAAAGAAAAGTGATCAGGAACAGTCAGCATGGATTCACCAAGGGCTTGCCTGACTAGCCGAATTGCCTTCTATGACGAGATAACTGGCTCTGTGGATGAGGGGAAAACAGTGGACGTGTTATTCCTTGACTTTAGCAAAGCTTTTGATACGGTCTCCCATAGTATTCTTGCCAGCAAGTTAAAGAACTATGGGCTGGATGAATGGACTATAAGGTGGATAGAAAGCTGTCTAGATCGTCAGGCTCAACGGGTAGAGATCAATGGCTCCATGTCTAGTTGGCAGCCGGTATCAAGCGGAGTGCCCCAAGGGTTGGTCCTGGGGCCGGTTTTGTTCAATATCTTCAGTAATGATCTGGATGATGGGATGGATTGCACTCTCAGCAAGTTTGCCGATGACACTAAACTGGGAGGAGTGGTAGATACGCTGGAGGGTAGGGATAGGATACAGAGGGACCTAGACAAATTAGAGGATTGGGCCAAAAGTAATCTGATGAGGTTCAACAAGGACAAGTGTAGAGTCCTGCACTTAGGACAGAAGAATCCCATGCACTGCTACAGACTAGGGACCGAGTGGCTAGGCAGCAGTTCTGCAGAAAAGTACCTAGGGGTTACAGTGGACGAGAAGCTGGATATGAGTTAACAGTGTGCCCTTGTTGCCAGGAAGGCTAACGGCATTTTGGGCTGTAGAAGTAGGAGCATTGCCAGCAGATCGAGGGACGTGATTGTTCCCCTCCATTCGACATTGGTGAGGCCTCATCTGGAGTACTGTGTCCAGTTTTGGGCCCCACATTACAAGAAGGATGTAGAAAAATTGGAAAGAGTATGGCGGAGGGCAACAAAAATGATTAGGGGGCTGGAGCACATGACTTATGAGGAGAGGCTGAGGGAACTGGGATTGTTTAGTCTGCAGAACAGAAGAGTGAGGGGGGATTTGATAGCTGCTTTCAACTACCTGAAAGGAGGTTCCAAAGAGGATGGATCTAGACTGTTCTCAGTGGTCGCTATACATAAGCAGCCTCCCAACAAATCATTTTGGGAACAAGTCCAAAACAATGGCTCACTTCCAGGCCCCAGGCAGTACCATCACAGCTGTTTTGTCACTGCTGGGAGCCTAGAGATTAAAAGGGACACGAAATGGTTAAAAGAATAGTCTGGAGAGAAAGAGAAGGGGGTGTTGAGGATGTAATGGTCTCAAGTTGTACTGGGGAGGTTTAGGTTGGATATTAGGAAAAACTTTTTCACTAGGAGGGTGGTGAAGCACTGGAATGGGTTCTCTAGGGAGGTGGTGGAATCTCCTTCCTTAGAGGTTTTTAAGGTCAGGCTTGACAAAGCCCTGGCTGGGATGATTTAGTTGGGGTTGGTCCTGCTTTGAGCAGGGGGTTGGAGTAGATACCTCCTGAGGTCCCTTACAACCCTGATCTTCTATGATTCTATGACCTCACTGTGCATTTCCATCCACTGCAGACCATGTTTGCGTTGTGTAACTCAGGAGCTGGTAGCCAGTTAATGCAAATCAAAGGACACTGGGAGTGGTAGAAACTCAATTCTACTTTATTATTTCAAAGGACAAACAAAGACAGACTCCTTTCCCCATCCCCAGCCCAGCCCACTGCTGCCCCCACTCCTGCAGGTCCCAGCGACAGCAGCATTTATAAATGGGTAGAAAAGTGCAGAGAAGCCATGAGCGACGCTGGGACCCAGGAACAAAAGCCACACACTGACAGCAGGGAATCCAAGGAGCTCAGCTGAGAGGGGTGAATGTGGGGGGAGTGGGCAGAGGGAGTCTCTCTTGTCCTGACACAGGAGGACACGGGGGTAGATGAGGAGGGGGCGACCAGTGGGGCTTTAAGCTCCTCCTTTTCCTCTGGCCTCAGTGACGTGGGAGGGCCTGGCTTCAAGGCTGGCTCCGACTGCTGACATCCCAGCACCCTCCTGCCTGTGCCTATCCTCGTCATCTCAGCAGTCGGGAGACGCTGCCCCCTCCCTGCGTCATTCTTCTTGGAGTGTCATTCATGACCCTTTCGAGTTTAGTGTCGGCTTCTAGTCTCTCAGGCTTTGACGCAGAGAGTTCACAGCTCTGAGCCTCGGCTCGTTCTGGCTCTGAAGAGCAAACCCAGCAGTTTCCCAGCTCTGTCCCCCACTTCCCCACTCCTGACTGTATCAGGCAGTAACTTCATTCCCTGTCTCAGTCTCTGCCCCTCGGAGCGTGACTCCAGCTCGCACCCTTGGTGTCTGTGCTGAGAGATCGATCACAGTCATTGTTCAAACACCACAAATCTCATGACAAAGGGCTAGACAAAAATTAAAAAAAAAAAATTAAAGAAAAGACTCTTCCGGCAAATGATCATTGGTCTCATGAAGTCCTCAACAAATCTGAGCTACCTCCTGTCAAACTAGACTAATATGGGAGTGTGCGACTAAGCGGCCGTCCCAAAGAGAGAAAAATCCCTGTGGCAAGTGACCCTTTGGGAGGTGGAGAGGTAGGATGAGGAGAGGATAAAACTCTCCATTGCTGGACAGAGGTTGCTGTGTCAGGGATGGAGGGTGATGGTGAAGGGGGAAGGAGGGAATCCCTTGGACTCACCCCATCACCCTCCAATAGCACTGGAGGGAAAGCACCACATTTTACTGTCCCACTATTTTATCATCTAGTTAATTCTGGTCCATAAGGTAGAAAGTGTACAAACAATAAATGCTTTTCCCCACGGCCTGGAGCAAGGTGACAATCTCTGGGACTGAGACAATCCGGCCCCAAAGGGGGAATTCAGGGACTAGCAGTCACTCTGCTAACGGGGGGGTGAGAACACATGAGATGCTCAGGGTCAGTTTCCACTAGGAAATCTGGTGGAGCGTCACAGGGATGTGCTGGCTCATCCCGACCACATTTCCTACCACAGAGGGAACCTCCGAGGATGATGCTGTGGAGGCACAGGTGGGATCTCTGGGCCTCCCGTAAAAGCCCCTGGGGAAATTAGCTCCTCTCCTTGGTGCTTTCTGAATGCAGAGGGGGCAGGGAGAAGGCAGAGAGGGAATGAATGACCAGAGGCAGCACCTCTCCCCCCCGCACCCACCGTGCTCTCCCTCTCCTCTTATCGCATGATCCCCAAACACTAGATAGCCCCAGCCCTCAGCTCGCTCTGCGTCCCAACTCCCCCAGCCCAAACCATTCCATCCACCGTTTCTCCACAAACACTCCTCCTGCTCCCTCAATATCGGATCTAGCAGATCCCAGCCCTGAGGGATTTACGGAGGGGCTGAGTTACCAGCTTTCCTGGACACTCCCCTTCCAGGGAACAGCTCCAGGTCAGTGGGAGAGCCCAGCCCAGGGGCTGATGGAAGATAGGGGGTGGGGACAGGTGTCTAGAGGGAAGGTGGGGCCTGACCCAAGTTTCCCTCTCAATCTCCATGGAAGGGGGATCCGGTCTGGGAAGGGAGGGGGGAACTTGAGCCAGGGACAGGGAGTGTCTGGAGAGTTTCTGTCTCTTCCTTCTCCCCCCTTTGGCCCATCAGCTCAGCAGCCAGGGCTGCAGCCGGCAGGAGGTGCTGATTGGGGGTCCTCTCCTCTGTCTGGGGTTTGCTTAGACCAGGCAGAGCGAGAGTCACTGACCAGTTGATGCTCGGGTGCTGCTGTGTCCTCCCCCCAGCGCTGGACAGCTGGATCCCTGGGAGCCAAATGCCACTCACCTGAGCGTGGGAATGAGGAAACAGAGTTCTTACTATGGCCGCCCTCATCAGGGCATTGAAAGAATTTCCCTCTGGTGTGGGGGAGTCTCTGATGTCCAAGCTCTAATATTAGTGTTTTACACACCAGCTAATGAAATCTAAGAGGTTTCTTCCCTGTGGGATTGGCTGATGTTGACCGCTGTGGATTCTCCAATTTTAGTAAGCGTTGAGTGGTCACTGAAGCTTTTCCCACAGTCGAGGCCTGTACAGGGTTTCTCTCCCGTGTGGGGCTCTCCAGGGCAGTAAGGGCTGATCGCTCAGGGGAACCTTTCCCACCTCAAGGCATTTCTCTGGTCTCTCTCCGGTGTGCAGTCTCTGATCTGTAATAAGCTGTGATCGCCGACTCAAGCTTTTCCCACCGTCCAAACATTTATATGGCCTCTCGCCTGTGTGAGTTTTCTGATGTCTACTAAGTTCTGCCCCACAGGCTGCTCCCCACCTGCTATTCCAGCCCTGGGACCTTCACCCCCCCCAGCTCTGCCCCCCAGTCCTGCCCCACAGGCTGCTCCCCACCTGCTATTCCAGCCCTGGGACCTTCACCCCCCCCAGCTCTGCCCCCCAGTCCTGCCCCACAGGCTGCTCCCCACCTGCTATTCCAGCCCTGGGACCTTCACCCCCCCCAGCTCTGCCCCCCAGTCCTGCCCCACAGGCTACTCCCCACCTGCTAGTCCAGCCCTGGGACCTTCACCCCCCCCCAGCTCTGCCCCCCAGTCCTGCCCCACAGGCTGCTCCCCACCTGCTATTCCAGCCCTGGGACCTTCACCCCCCCCCCAGCTCTGCCCCCCAGTCCTACCCCACAGGCTGCTCCCCACCTGCTAGTCCAGCCCTGGGACCTTCACCCCCGCCGCAGCTCTGCCCCAAAGTCCTGCCCCACAGGCTGTGCCCCACCTGATATTCCAGCCCCAGGCTCGGGGTGTGACGGGGCCAGACCCAGCGAGCCCCTGGCCCCGGAAGCGGGGCGGAAATGACGCGCGAGCGGGGCGTTGGGGAGGGGCGAGGCCGGCCTCTTACAGGCGACATGTTCCACCCCACCCCACCCCAAGGCCCTGTCTAGCCCCGCCCCCCGCAGCCCGGGGCATCGCTCCCTGGGGGTCTCTCCCCTTCCCCACAAGCGGGGCCGCCCTGGGGCAGGGGCGGGGCCGGGAGGGCGGGGCCTGGCCGGGGGCCCTGCCCTGGGGGAGGCTCCCGGGGAGCAGCGGGAAGGGCCCGGCTGGAGATTCCCCTCCCCCGTGCAGCTAGCTCCGCCCACAGACAAATTCAGCTCCTTGCTGGTGTATGATTGGTGCTCCCACATGCCTATCACACCTCTCCAGCTTCTGATTGGTGCCAAAACGCCCCTTCTCCCCCATTGTATTTGAGCCGTCTCCCTCCCAGGCAGGGCGGTTAAATGTGCGTTCCTTGGCCGCTGATTGGCCCGTGCAGGGAGCAACTGGGACTGTGATTGGAGGCCAGACCCGGAACTTCCCATCCTGTGCTAGGCTGCCCCACGTGGGGGAGAGTCCTGGGCTCCTGGCCACGCCCCCAGGTCATGTCAGGCCCCGGGGGAGGGGGGTTGGAGCAGGTTGTGGGAGCAGCCCCAGACCAGCAGCGCCCCCTGCTGCTGTGGCGGGTGTGAGCTTTGCGCTGGCTGCTGGCTATGGGGCGGGGGGGATACACAGTTAGGGGGCTGCAGCCCCACAAGCCCCTGCCCATAGAACATAGGAACGGCCGGGCTGGGTCAGACCAAGGGTCCATCTGGCCCCGTGTCCTGTCGGCCGACAGCGGCCAGTGCCGGGGGCCCCAGCGGGAGTGAGCAGAACAGGGATCGTCCAGTGACCCGGCCCCTGCCACCCATTCCCGGACTCTGGCTAGCAGAGACGAGGGGCCCCCTCCCTGCCCAGTTCTTTGTTGAACCGTGTTCTAGTCCAGCCCAGCGCTGCCCCCGATCGGCACGTGGCTGTTGCTGGAGCGTGTGAGGGGGGCTCGCAGGACACGGGCAGCTGGGCTTGGTTTGCAGGGGAAGGAGCCCAGTCACCATCTCTGCCTGCCATTGGCCACATGGCTCTGCATTCAGCCAGCCTGGCAGGTGGGGGTGAAGATGGAGCTCAGGCTTGGGCAGCATGGCCGGCTTCCGCCGTGGGGCACAATGTGGGCAAAGAGCCACGGTGGAAGTGGGTGGGGAGGGAGGCTTGCAGCCAGCGGCACTGATCATCCATGTTTGCCTTGCCACACAGGTGCAGTTGGGAGGGGAGCAGCAGGGGCCGGCTGAAGCTTTTCCCCTGGGGCTGGAGGACTAACCCCAAGACTCGGCCATTGCTGTTCGGACCCGTGGTTTTACCAACATTGTTTTGTTTAGATCAGCGGTTCTCAGCCGGGGGTCCGGGGCCGCGAGCCCTTTCAGGGGGGCCAGGGAGCCCCGCAGCTGAAACCTGGTGCAGCAAGACCCAGCGCTGAAGCCAGGAGCGGCGCGGGACTCAAGCCAGCAAACCTCCCCTCCCCCCAAGCCAGGAGCAGCAGGGAGGCTGAAGCCAGGAGCCCCAAGGCCTCGCCCCCTGAAGCTGGGAGTTCCACCGGGAGCCCCCCTGCCACTACACAGCCCCTAGCTACCCTCTCCCTGCACCCTGAGCAACCCCCTGCCCGTACACAGCCCCTAGCTACCCCCTCCCTGCACCCTGAGCTACTCCCCTGCCCGAACACAGCCCCTAGCTACCCCCTCCCTGCACCCTGAGCTACCCCCTACCCATACACAGCCCCTAGCTACCCTCTCCCTGCACCCTGAGCTACCCCCTACCCGTACACAGCCCTTCGCTACCCCCTCCCCATATACACCTTAACTGATCACTCTCCTTATGTTGTGTATGGTAACACCCATTGTTTCATGTTCTCTGTGTATATATATATATCTCTTCCTACTGTATTTTCCACTACATGCATCCGATGAAGTGGGCTGTAGCCCACGAAAGCTTATGCTCAAATACATTTGTTAGTCTCTAAGGTTATATAGAAGAGACCCCAGTAGGATCATGTCTTTTTATTGTGTCCAGGGAGTGTGAGCTCACTTATTCACCCGGGATCATTGTTAGGTCAGCTTTTGATGTGAACTGTAGTTCTCTGTCAGGGGACTGCAAACTGGTCTCCCACACGGCCTCCTGAGCGCAGCCCATGATTGACGCGTACAGACAGCTTGGAGTGAGCCAAAGCAGGGAAGGGCTGCGTGTGGCCATGTGTCTGTGGGTGTCCAGGCCAAGGGAGGGCTGTTAACTGGACGCTGTGCCCGGGAGTTGGGGTGAGTCCGGTTGAGGATCCTGAGCTGGGTCTGCTCCTGGCTATGTTGGGTTAGATAAAAGTCATGTTCTCTTCTTAAGTGTGTTGCTTATCCTTATTACTAACTCTTATCCCCGTGACACACGTCCTGTAGGGACCATTGGTCTTTGTGCTGAGGTGTGTGGCTGGGATCCAGGACTCGGGACCCCTTCCCCAACTATAAGCGTCCCCCCATCTGATGCTCTCTTCCACTTCAGACCGCAGAGCCCTCACTTTGCCTGGTGGGTGCCTTACCCACAAGCCAGAGGTGGGGAATTAGCTCAAGCGGTAGAGCTTGTGCTTTGCATGCAAGAGGTAGCAGGATTGATGCCCACATTCTCCAGCCACTCATCTGTTGTTTCTTCTCACTTCCTCCTGGCCACTGTGGTCAGCCTGCCTGCCTCTTCTTTCTCCTGTGTTAGCTCCCTGTCATTAGCAGTACGCAAAAGAGCAAAAGCCATCTCTCACTGTGCCTAAGGGTATGTCTACACTGCACGGTTGTCGACAAAACTTTTCTCTTTTGCGGGTACTTAAAAAAGGCCCCCCGTGAAAGACAAACGTTTTGCCAACACAAGCGGCTGTGTGAACGCGGCTTTGTCGGCAGGAGCTCTCTCCTGCCAACAAAGCTTATGCCGCTCGCGGGGCTGGAAGTATTTTGTCGGTAAAAACGCCAACAAAATACCGCAAAGAGCGTTCACACACACTGACTTTTAGCGACAAGACAGTGTCGACCCAGCCTTGTCGCTAAGAGCTGCGTAGTGTAGAGAAGCCCTTAGTGGGTCACAACTGAGAATAGTAAATTCTGGACAAAGTGCTGAGAAATGGGGCAGGCACCCCCAAAAAGCAGTGGTCATTCTCTGATAAGAGATACCAAACCAGCAACCAAAGTAAACTTCTGTTTCACCCCACTGGCTAACAAGAAGTCAGAAAAGCAGTCTCCTTAGGCATTCCAGTCCTTTTATTGCCACCAAAAACACTGAATTTACTGCTGAGTGGTTATTTGAAGCCAATTTCATCAAACAAAAGGGTTCTTCAGATGCTAAAGGACCAGCCACATACCCAGGTCGATATACAACACAGATCTTACAAGAAGTAGAAGATTGGACAAATGACCAGGGAGGAGTATAAAAATATTGCTCAGGCATGCAGGAGTGAAATCAGGAAGGCCAAATCACTCTTGGAGTTGCAGCTAGCAAGAGATGTTAAGAGTAACAAGAAGGGTTTCTTCAGGTATGAATCTATGAAGGAGGCACCAACCTGTCATGTGTGATCTAAGGAGCAGGAAAAGAATCTGGGAATTACCTTTTGTAAAATCTCATCTTCTTTCGAAAACCTGTGGAAATAGCTGATTCAAGAAGTTGTTGACAGATGGATAGTACGCGTCTATCAGCAGCTCCTTGGGTCACCAGCCGTTGTCAACCAAGCCAGTTGGCAGACTGAAGGCAGGGCAAGAATGCTGAAGCAGAACATTCTTTGCTGTTGGGATACGTGACATCACAATAAACTTATACAGAAACACACCTGGACACCCACCCAGAGAGACACGCACCCACAGAAGCTAGTAACATTTACAACATTGAGAGATGCACCCAAGATCTCTAGGAATTTTGTTTTGGGGGAAGGAATCATAGGTGCTGTCTGCATGGGTGCTCCAGGGTTGGAGCACCCATGGGGAAAAATTAGCGGGTGCTTAGCACCCACTGGCAGCCAAGCTCTACCCTCCCCCCAGCCCATCTCCCGCTAACCAACTCCGCCCCCTCCCTCCCAGGGCCTTCTGCCTGCCACAACAAACAGCTGTTTGGCTGCATTCAGGACGCTCCCAGTGGGTGGGGGAGGAGCAAAGCCGTAACTCACCCAGAGACGTGATTTTATTAAAAGGTTCGGAGGCCCAGAAACACGTTGAAAATGTTCGAAGGCCCTGTGGGAAGGAGCAGAGCATTGGGCCTGTGGGATTGATACGATGACTCAGTGGAAGCTCTTTGGGGCAGGGAGAGCTTTGTGTGGCTGGGCAGTGCCTAGCAGAATGGGGCCCCGGGCTCAGACTGACGGCTGTGCAGCCAGTGGCAGTACAAACAAATAACAATGGTGGGGGGGGGAACAAAGCGACACATCTAATCGTTGGGATTTTACACAAAGACCTTTCAGAAGAGCCCCAGGCAGTGTCTGAGCTGGCTCGGATGAGGCAGCAAGGGGCAACGCAACCTGAGCCAGTGAAACTGCCAATCCCCCAGGGAGCAGTAGAAGCAGGTCCAAGCCGTAGCAAAGAGCGGTTCCTGCCGGGAGACGGGAAGCAGGCAGATTGCAGCTCTGTGGGACAGAGAGTGTCTGTTTGTTCTGTATGTGGACGGCACCTGGCACAATGGGGCTGGTCCCTGAGTGGGGCCTGTACACAATGCTAATAAAAGAAGGGGATTTGTTGGATTACTCTAAATCCAACAGGTGGAGGTGACAGGGGCAAGCCCTGGACAGATGGGATCTGCCCAACCAGGGCAGCATGTGCAGGACGGGGAAGGGGAAAGGCCATTGGAAGTGTTTCCACAGAAGCAAAAAAATCGGGGAACCAGCCCAACCATGGTGGAGTGAGGCTGTTCCCTGGGCTAGATCTCCACAGACAGCAGTCATGGGCAGGCTGGGAGGGATGGCCTGGATTCACTTTGGATTTGCTCCAGTGTAAATGAGACGAGAATTGTCCCAGAAGGGCCCAGGTACAAGAGTGACAGACACTGTAGGTGGAGCCTGTGAATAAAAAAATTAGGTGCATTATAAAACAGTAGTAAAATAATCCCCCTGCTCCCCTTCTCCTGATGGGTGACCCCAAGTCTGACCTTGTACCTGTCCATGGGGCATCATCACTGAATGGGGGAGCTGTTAACGAGGCACCACAGGGCTTGGCTGTAGCCCCCTCACTATTCAACTTTGTAATTAACCATCTGGAAATAAATATAAAATCACTGCTGATAAAGTCTGTGGCTAGCACAGCTTGGAGGAGTGGTAAATAATGCTAATGATGGGGCAGTTGTACAGAGCAGCCTGGATGGTTTGGTAAACTGGGATTAGTAAAACAAATGCAGTTTAATACAGCCAAAAGCCAGGCCCTATAGCTGGGAACGGAGGCTGGTGGCCACACCTAGAGCCTAGGGAACCGTAGCCTGGAAAGCAGGGACTATGAAAAGGATTTAGGGTCATAGAGGACAAACAGCTGAACCTGAACTTCTGTGAGCTGCTTTCAGGTTAAGCCTGCAGCTTTGGGCAAGTAATTCAGACCCTGGGTCTGTGTTGGAGCAGACGGGCGTGTCTGGCTCAACAAGACAGGGTTCTGGGGTCCTGAGCTGCCAGGGCAGGAAAGCAGGGGCAGAAGTAGTCTTGGCACATCGGTTGGCAGCTCCCAAGGGGCTTTCTGTGATCCAACCCGTCACAAGGGACAAAACACTCCAATCCCTCCCGGTGGGAGGAGCCAGGTTTGCTCTTCAAATTCTGTCCTTGGTAAATGCCCAGGTCTGGGAATGTCCCACAACAGCATTTCTAATGGGAAGCTGGCTGCAGAACAATGAAACTGCTGAGAGCTCCTATGCAGGAGGGGTGGGAATTCAGTCTCTGTGTTCTGTCAGTGCAGCTAGAGCAATAGGAAAACCTCACCAGTCACTGTAGCAACTGTCTACTCCAAAGTACTACAGGAGCATTTTAAGTGTAGACAGCCTGAGAGTAAGACCAGATCTACCTCCAGTTGGCACTAGGGATGCGCCAGCACTGAGACTACAGCAATGACAACAGTTCAATGCTTCCGGAGTTGGCACGGAGATTCAAATCTACGTGGGAAGGCCCCAAGGGATTTCTAGTCCAGCACCTTAAGCCCTCAGCCACAGCTACCTAATGGCCACTGGCTTCCCTACACTGTGATTCTCTTCTCAGTGAATTATCACTTCACATTGTTTGCTCAGACCAGCCTCCCCGGCCCACTCACTGCTGTGCGGGGCTGTAAGTGTGTCCATTGCTGGACAGCAGGAATTCCTGCCCATTTCCCTTCCGGATGGAGCAGGATTGGAGTGTGTTTGTGTTAATGACATCGCTGTAGATTGTTGTTCGTTCCCCATCTTGACAATTCAGACAGTCCCTTTCCCATTCAGATCTCCAGCATCTCGTTCCAATAGCAGGTCCGGTTTTCTCTGGGGCACTGACATGTTTCAGGGGGTTGGTGAGTGAACTTAGCCTTCCATTCCGTCCTTGATGAGGCGGGGCAAGGGTGGTCAGTTTTGTTGGGTCAGAAAGTTGGCAACCCTAGATCCAGGGGAAACAAACACCCAACGAGGCTGGCCAGGGGCAGGACATCAGCTTGGAGGGGAGGGGTGGGGGTGGCAGTGACATCACAAAGGCCTGTTGCAGGAACTCAGCCTATTGGGCAAAGGTGGTGGGGAGGGGGTGACCTCACAGAGAGACCCTGACATCAGCCGGGCAGGACAAAGGTGCAGGGCCAGGCCAGTCTCTGAGACCCCCCTGGCTTTGCTGCCGCAAGTCTCCTTCGCGAGGTCTCTCCTCGAGGACTGAGAGAGAATTAGGATTCACGGATGTGAGCATGAGGAGGAACCTCTGTGGAGTTTTCTCCTTTCCTACCACTGATTGTGCCAAAAACAAACTTCCCTTTTACAAGGTAAGAGGCCCAGAGAGGTTTGGAACCTGTTCAGTCTGATCCCCCTGGTGCAGGCAGCATTCTAGGCCCAGAAAACACTGGCTTAAGGTGGCCAAATTTGATTTCCTGCCTAGGACTTTGACACTTGGAATCCCCGGGGACATTGGGGTTTATCCTTTTTGGTTTCCCTTTTCCTCTTTCCTCCCTCCTTTCTCCTCTTCTCTTGCTTCTTTTTCCCCTTTCCCCGGCTTCCCTCCCTCTATCAAGGAGGGGTGTGTGTGGAGTGTGGATGGGGTGGGGGGTGCTCTCATTGCGGGAGGTCCTCACAAAGAGGTGGGGCTGGATTTGAGTGATCCCCTCTGATGGTGACCTGGGCCGTCCTTTGGGACATCTGGTGAGACCTCTCAGCCCCCCTCCCCTCAGAGTCTCAGTGCTGATTGGCCGAGCAGGGGGCTATCGCCAGCGAGGAGACTCAGGTCCTTTTGGTCTCTTTTCAAATCAGGCAAATAAGTCACAACCAATCCAATGTATGGGATTAATCTTGCTGCTTCTCTCCATTAATTGTCTCTTAGCAGGTCAGGATTTCCTCTAGTGGTCGAGGTCTTCTAAAATACTGGCTGAATAATTACTATGAACCACTGTTGGTCTGTAGCTCACTTGAGAGCACTTTATTCTGATCAGTCACTGTATGAAATTCAAGATGTCACAGATAGGTAGAAAGTCAGGAGCAGTGTTTCCTCAAATATTTTATGTCCGTGTGCGGAATGAATTTTGTGATGTGCACCAATATGTTCAATTTTGTAATGTGACACATCACCTGTATATTGCTGCACATCACAAAATTCATTCTGCACATGGACAGTGTGTGGCAGGGGTGAGGCTGAAGGGTTCGGAGTGTGGGAGGGGGCTGAATTGGGGCTCTGGGGTGGGGCTGGGAATGAGGGGCTCAGGGCTAGGGGAGAGGGTTGGGGTGCAGGGGGCTGAGGGCTCCAGCTGGAGGTGTGGGCTCTGGGGTGGGGCTGGGAATGAGGGGCTCAGGGCTAGGGCAGAGGGTTGTGGTGCAAGGGGGTGAGGGCTCCGGCTGGGGGTGTGGGCTCTGGGGTGGGGCTGGGAATGAGAGGCTCAGGGCTAGGGTAGAGGGTTGTGGTGCAGGGGGGTGAGGGGTCCAGCTGGGGGTGTGGTCTCTGGGGTGGGGATGGGAATGAGGGGCTTAGGGCTAGGGCAGAGGGTTGGAGTGCAGGGGGGTGAGGGCTCTGGCTGGGGGTGTGGGCTCTGGGATGGGGCTGGGAATGAGGGGTTTGGGGAGCAGGTTGCCCCAGGGAGAGAGGACTCCCCCCAGCCCTCTCTCACCACTGCAGCTCAGGGCCAGGTGAGAGACCACCTGTCTCCTGGCCGCAGCAGCTCTGGTGGGGCTGGGCTGGGGGAGGGGACAGGATTTATTTTTCCTAAGTCAAAACGGGGAAGGGAAGGAGTTATGCTTCAGTTTTTACCTTATAAACTTTGGTCCTGTCTAATATATAAGACGCTATGGGAATAAGACACCATGTCATGTGGTGACATCACAAGAGCAGAGGGTGTGAGAACTGCAGCAACCGAGAGGGCAGGGGATTTAGAGTCAGATTGCTTCAAATGCTGCATTCGTCGGCTGCCATTTAACAGCAACGCTTAGCTAACAGAATGGAGAAAGGAATTCTCTGCTAAAGATTCAACCTGCCCCTTTGGCGAACTCCACCCCTTCCCTGAACAGAGTGTGCTCAGAACAACACTCCCCCCCCCCCCCCCGCACACACACACACAAGCCCACAGCTGGGCGCCCAGCACAAAGCAAGGGAGGGGGTTGTTTGGCTTGTTTTATTTTTACTTTGCAAAAGGTTTTTTCAAAAGCATTTTCTGCCCCTGTTTCCTATGGTAAGGAAGCAAATGGTTGTGGGGAAAGGAACCTGAGAGTGGTGGAGCCAGGGCAGTGGGGGGAAGTTGCCGGAGGCTGAAGAGGGCAACGGGGGGCTGAAGGTGACCAGGTGCGGGGAAGGGAACAGTTTGGGGAGGCTGAACAGGGCGATGGGGGGCAGTTGGAGGAGGCTGAAGGGGGAGATGGGGGAAGGGGACATTTGGGGGGAGGCTGAAGGGGGCAATGGGTTGAAGGAGGCTGGGGCAGAGTGGCAGTTGTGGGGGCTGCTCCTCTTCCTCCTCCCCTCCCATGGGGATGAGCTGCCCTTGTATCAGAAGCTGTTTCCTATTAGAACTTGCAACTTCACTGTTCCTGAGCAGGGTCCTGTGATCAAAGGGGAACTAGATGGGTTCATGGAGGACAGGTCCATCAATGGCTGTTAGCCGGGATGGGCAGGGATGTGTCCCTAGCCTCTGTCTGTCAGAAGCTGGGAATTGGGCAACAGGGGATGGGTCACTGGATGATTCCTGTCTGTTCATTCCCTCTGGGGCACCTGGCACTGGCCACTGTTGGCAGACAGGACACTGGACTAGATGGACCTTTGGTCTGACCCAGTCTGGCCATCCTTATCTTCTAATGTACTTCTCACACGCTCAGTAACATCTGCAAGTTGCGGCCCTCACGCGCCATCAGAATCTGCTCCCTGCAATCAAAGGCAGGGAATATCCCCCTGAAGGGGAGAAATCGGAGGGGAGGAATGTGCAGAGGGACAAAACTGGGACAGGATCAGGGGTTCAGACTGGGGTGGGGCTGCCCTGCCAGGGAGGTGCAGAAGGGAAAACCCCCAGATAGAGGGAGGCAGAGGGGATAAAAGTTACCACGGGTGGGGGGAGCCGTCAGCAGCAGTTCCAAACTAGGGTGTGGTGGAGGGTAGAAGGACTTGTGTTCCTCACTGGATGGTCCATCTCAGCACCCCCTCCCCAGGGCTGTGGTGTTAAAGGCTCCGGGTGGCCCAGTGCCCAGGTACTGCAGCTCTGCTCTAGCTGAAATGGTGACTGAGCTGCCGAAGGAGACTTGATTCAGGGAAATAGTTTACACCCTCCCCCCACCCCCCTGAGCTCTGCTGGCATCAGCTCCTGAGCCAGAGACTGCAGGTGATAGGAGAGATCTGGGGTAAGTGCTGGGGCCTGGCTGTAAAGTGACTCTGCAGAAATGGCTCCTGCTCACTCCATCTCTGCCCCCCGAGTGTCTGCGCGGCGCAGAGCTGCTGCCCCAGCGCCCCCAGGCTCACGCCCGTTAGCAGTGGCTGTAGCTATTGGCGAGGAAACGCCCACGGGAATGCAGGACAGTGACCGGCTCTTCGTGCAGGAGGGAGAGGGGAGAGACTGGACGGGGCAGCTGGAGCAATCAGTGGGGAGGGAGGTTCTGGGCACCCAGCCTTGCCCAGCTCCATTCCCTGCAGCCCCCCGGGGCAGTGACTTTCCTGGGAGAGGGGAGGGGCAGAGAGAGGAAAAGCCAGTTCCTGCCTCTGCCTGGTCCCTGCGCTGCTGAGGGAATGGGCTGTTCTGGGGACAGTGTCGGGGGATCCCCCAAAGTGGCTCCTTTGATTCTGCTCTTTTCTGGCGTTTGGCTCAGAGACTCTTTTCCTGGGATAGTGTAATAGCGTCTGGTGGGTTTAGTCCCGGGGGAGAGGTTGGGTCTGTGCTGTAATAGTGTCACTGAGGCTTCTCCCAGCATGGCAGAGTCTAGAGTGTCTGTCTGCAAGGACAGAGCCTGGGGGAATCGGGGTGTGAAATGGACTAACACTCATTCAGAAACCTCGCAAACTTCCCTTCTCGCTCTGACAGGCTGCAGAATAACGACCCCGTTTTGCTCCAGACCGTCCCATCTTCCTAGGGGCCGGGGAAGGGAAATGGCTGTGGTGGATCCAGCTCAGGTAGGAGATTTTGGGGGAGCTGCTGGGGAGGGTTGTTGTAGAGGGGGAGGGTCATGAAATCATAGAGTTCACAGTTCTAAGGAAGGGTAGAAGGGAGTACAGCAAAATAGAGACAATGGATTTCAGGAAGGCGGATTTTGGTAAGCTCAGAGAGCTGATAGGTAAGGTCCCAGGGGAATCAAGACTGAGGGGAAAAACAACTGAGGAGAGTTGGCAGTTTTTCAAAGGGACACTATTAAGGGCCCAAAAGCAAGCTATTCCGCTGAGTAGGAAAGATAGGAAATGTGGCAAAAGACCTCTTTGGCTTAACCACAAGATCTTGCATGATCTAAAAAATAAAAGGAATCATATAAAAAATGGAAACTAGGACAGATTACAAAGGATAAATATAGGCAAACAACACAGGAATGCAGGGGCAAGATTAGAAAGGCAAAGGCAGAAAATGAGCTCAAACTGGCTACGGGAATAAAGGGAAACAAGAAGCCTTTTTATCAATACTGTCGGAGAAAAACACAGTTCTCACTCTTTGGTTGGGTACAGCAAAGTCAGATACTTTATTCTCTCTCTATCAATTGCATAGAGGGAGAGAGTGCACTAGGACACAGGGTCTCCCCCTCCTAGGCAGGTCTCTCCCAGGTAAACAATTACAGCAAGCATTTATACCTTTTGTTACAGACAATAATGAGCAACAGCTGCATTTTGTTTATACATAGGTCATCCTGATATCTTATTTTCCTCACTTGTTTAGACTCTAGTCTACATACAATAGTATCTACACAAGGTCGCAACAACTTCTCACACAGTTCTTTCCCACTCACCTCACACAATCCTCGCTTCTACAAATCTCGCGTTATTAGGGTTACAGTTAGCCTAACTCTTGCTAACAAACTGTCATGCATTGCAATCCCCTTCCTGTCCGTTCTTTCTCTGCTTCCACAATACATTAGAAGCAAGAGGAAGACCAAGGACAGGGTAGGCCCACTGCTCAGTGAGGAGGGAGAAACAGTAACAGGAAACTTGGAAATGACAGAGATGCTTAATGACTTCTTTGTTTTGGTCTTCACCGAGAAGTCTGAAGGAATGACTAACATAGTAAATGCTAATGGGAAGGGGGTAGGTTTAGAAGATAAAATAAAAAAAGAACAAGTTAAAAATCACTTAGAAAAGTTAGATGCCTGCAAGTCACCAGGGCCTGATGAAATGCATCCTAGAATACTCAAGGAGCTAATAGAGGAGGTATCTGAGCCTCTAGCTATTATCTTTGGAAAATCATGGGAGACAGGAGAGATTCCAGAGGACTGGAAAAGGGCAAATATAGTGCCCATCTATAAAAAAGGAAATAAAAACAAGCCAGAAAACTACAGACCAGTTAGTTTAACTTCTGTGCCAGGGAAGATAATGGAGCAAGTAATCAAGGAAATCATCTGCAAACACTTGGAAGGTGGTAAGGTGATAGGGAATAGCCAGCATGGATTTGTAAAGAACAAATCATGTCAAACCAATCTGATAGCTTTCTTTGCTAGGATAACGAGTCTTGTGGATAAGGGAGAAGCGGTGGATGTGGTATACCTAGACTTCAGTAAGGCATTTGATAGGGTCTTGCATGATATTCTTATAGATAAACTAGGCAAATACAACTTAGATGGGGCTACTATAAGGTGGGTGCATAACTGGCTGGATAACCGTACTCAGAGAGTAGTTATTAATGGTTCCCAATCCTGCTGGAAAGGTATAACAAGTGGGGTTCCGCAGGGGTCTGTTTTGGGACCGGCTCTGTTCAATATCTTCATCAACGACTTAGATATTGGCATAGAAAGTACGGTTATTAAATTTGCAGATGATACCAAACTGGGAGGGATTGCAACTGCTTTGGAGGATAGGGTCATAATTCAAAATGATCTGGACAAATTGGAGAAATGGTCTGAGGTAAACAGGATGAAGTTTAACAAAGACAAATGCAAAGTGCTCCACTTAGGAAGGAACAATCAGTTTCACACATACAGAATGGGAAGAGACTGTCTAGGAAGGAGTACGGCAGAAAGGGATCTAGGCGTTATAGTGGACCACAAGCTAAATATGAGTCAACAGTGTGATGCTGTTGCAAAAAAAGCAAACATGATTCTGGGATGCATTAACAGGTGTGTTGTGAGCAAGACATGAGAAGTCATTCTTGCGCTCTACTCTGCGCTGGTTAGGCCTCAACTGGAGTATTGTGTCCAGTTCTGGGCACCACATTTCAAGGAAGATGTGGAGAAATTGGAGAGGGTCCAGCATGGTCTAGACAGTATTTGGTCCTGCCATGAGGGCAGGGGACTGGACTCAATGACCTCTCGAGGTCCCTTCCTGTCCTAGAATCTATGAATCTATGAAGGAGGCAACAACCTGTCATGTGTGATCTAAGGAGCAGGAAAAGAATCTGGGAATTACCTTTTGTAAAATCTCATCTTCTTTTGAAAACCTGTGGAAATAGCTGATTCAAGAAGTTGTTGACAGATGGATAGTACGCGTCTATCAGCTCCTGGGTTCACTAGCCGTTGTCAACCAAGCAAGTTGGCAGACTGAAGGCAGGGCAAGAATGCTGAACCAGAACGGTCTTTGCTCTTGTCACACATGACATCACAATAAACTTATGCATACACACACACACACAGACATACAGACAGAGGCTGGTACCATTAGCAACAGGAATTTTGATTTCTGGGAGGGGCTGCACAAAGGACTGATACTTTGCATGTACAGAATATGTCACATTGTACCTGGGGAGTCACAAAGTAGTTTACAAACTTGAATTCAAGCAGCCTGACAGCTGCCCTGAGCAGGACCAGGTGAAGGTGGGGCTGTACTGAGGGGTCTGCGAGCTGCAGCGGGACAAGCTGGACTGGGTTTCGCTCTGGTGGAGCAGGTGAGAGGGTCTGGGGGCCGGTGCATTGGGGGAGGGGCTGTCACCCCAGTGGCCGAAGCCCAGAGCACTGACCCCCTCACCCCTCTTGTGGCTGAAGTCCAGAGCCCCAACCTCCCTCCCTGCCCTCCTGTGGATGAGTCGCAGAGCCCAGAGCCCCCACTCCCCTCCACCTCCCCAGCGGCTGAAGCTTGGAGCCCTGATCTCCCTCCATGGCAGCCGAAGACCAGGTCTCTTCCCTTCATCTCTCTTGGTGGCTTGAGCTTGGACCACAAGCCTGGAGTCCTCCCTCCCCCCCTCCGCCCTGGGTGCTATAGCCCGGATCCTGGAGTCTCTACCCAGTTGTGGGAGACCAGAGCCCCAAACCCAGAACTCCCCCTCCATCGATCAAGCCTGGAGCCCTGAGCCCATCCCCACCCCCGGGAGTTGTTTCAGAAGATGGTACACGACTATGTAGGGCCCTGTGAAATCTCTTTTATTATTGGGGATTTTCCAATTTAGTATTTTCTGAGTTTTGTCCTTTCCATTTCTTAAAAATTAATTCCGTCTTTATGGTTTTTGTGTTAATCACAATTGTTTGATACACTGACCACAGTTAAGTAGCTTTAGTATAAATGCACACAAATGTTCAGAAATGGCTTGCAAGGGGAGAAACTGATTTTACTAAAAGAATCCTACCATTTAAACAAAACTTCCTGCAGATGCCCAGAGTACAGTAAAAGTGACATTTTTAACTCACCTTTTAAAGTAGCCGTCAGTAACACGACCAACTGACATTGCTGAACAGTGACACGACAGTCCACAGCAGTGTGTGTGTGCATGGGGGAGGGAGGTTGTGGGGGGAGTGGAGTGTGTGTGTGTGTGTGTGCTGGGGGAGAGTATGTATGGGTGTGTTGGGGAGTGGGGGAGGAGTGTGAGTGTGTGGGTGGAAGTTTATGGGGCACAGTGGAGGTGAGTGTGTGGGGTTGGGGGGGCGGAAGTTTGTGGGGGCAGTGGAGATGAGTGTGTGGGTGGGGATGGGTGGAGGTTTGTGGGGGCAGTGGAGGTGGGGGTGGGTGGAAGTTTGTGGGGGCAGTGGAGGTGAGTGTGTGGGTGGGGGTGTGTGTGGGTGGAAGTTTGTGGGGGGCAGTGGATGTGAGTGTGTGAGTGGGGGTGTGTGTGGGTGGAAGTTTGTGGGGGGCAGTGGAGGTGAGTGTGTGAGTGGGGGGGGTGGACGTTTGTGGGGGCAGTGGAGGTGAGTGTGTGGGTGGGGGTGGGGGTGGGTGGACGTTTGTGGGGGAAGTGGAGGTGAGTGTGCGGGTGGGGGTGGGTGGAAGTTTGTGGGGGGCAGTGGAGGTGAGTGTGTGGGCTGGGGGTAAGTGGAAGTTTGTGGGAGCAGTGGACGTGAGTGTGTGGGTGGGGGTGTGGGTGGGTGGAAGTTTGTGGGGGCAGTGGAGGTGAGTGTGTGGGTGGAAGTTTGTGGGGGCAGTGGAGGTGAGTGTGTGAGTGGGGGGGGGTGGAAGTTTGTGTGGGCAGTGGAGGTGAGTGTGTGAGTGGGGGTGTTTGGGGGTGGAAGTTTGTGTGGGCAGTGGAGGTGAGTGTGGGGGTGGGAGGAAGTTTGTGGGGGCAGTGGAGGTGAGTGTGGGGGGTGGGGGTGGGTGGAAGTTTGTGGGGGCAGTAGAGGTGAGTGTGTGGGTGGGGGTGTGTGTGGGTGGAAGTTTGTGGGCGCAGTGGAGGTGAGTGTGTGGGTGGGGGTGTGTGTGGGTGGAAGTTTGTGGGGGGCAGTGGATGTGAGTGTGTGAGTGGGGGTGTGTGTGAGTGGGGGTGTGTGTGGGCAGTGGAGGTGAGTGTGGGGTGGGTGGAAGTTTGTGGGTGCAGTGGAGGTGAGTGTGGGGGTGGGGGTGGGTGGAAGTTTGTGGGGGCAGTGGAGATGAGTGTGTGGGTGGAAGTTTGTGGGGGCAGTGGAGGTGAGTGTGGGTGGGGGTGTGGGTGGGTGGAAGTTTGTGGGGGGCAGTGGAGGTGAGTGTTTGAGTGGGGGTGTGTGTGGGTGGAAGTTTGTGTGGGCAGTGGAGGTGAGTGTGGGGGTGGGTGGAAGTTTGTGGGGGCAGTGGAGGTGAGTGTGTGGGTGGGGGTGGGTGGAAGTTTGTGGGGGCAGTGGAGGTGAGTGTGGGGGTGGGTGGAAGTTTGTGGGGGCAGTGGAGGTGAGTGTGTGTGGGGGTTGGAAGTTTGTGGGGGCAGTGGAGGTGAGTGTGGGGGTGGGTGGAAGTTTGTGGTGGCAGTGGAGGTGATTGTGACTGTGTGTGTTGGGGCAGTGAGGAGGCCGGGGGTCCCGTCCTCCGTGTGAGCTGGAGCTGCCTGAGCAGCGCTGAGCTGAGGGGAGAGGAGCAGCCCAGGGAGCTCTGTCTCCTGTGGCCGTGGGGAGCGTCTCGGGGAGAAGCGGATGCTCCGCTCCCCGTGAGCGCACCGGCCCCACGTGCAGCGGGGGGACCAGGACCGGGCACAGTGATGTCCCGGGGCCGGTCGGCGATGTCCTGGGGCTGAAAGTGCCACTTAGGGTACGTCTTCACTTACATCCGGGTCCGGATGTAAGCAATCGGCTTTCTGAGTTCGATTTATCGCGTCTGGTTAAGACGCGATAAATCAATCCGGGATCGATCCCGGAAGTGCCCCGGATCGATCCCGGAAGTGCTCGCCGTCGACGCTGGTACTCCAGCTCGGCGAGCGGAGTACGCAGCATCGACGGGGGAGCCTTCCTGCCGCGTCTGGACCGCGGTAACTTCGGACTAAGGTACTTCGAATTCAGCTACGTTGCGTACCTTAGTCCGAAGTGGGGGGGTTAGTGTAGACCTGGCCTTAGACCTGACCGGGCACCGCGGCTGAGCGCCCCGGGGCCCCCGAGCGGGGCGGGGCGGTGCGGTGCGCCCCGGGGTGCGCGGGGCCGGACCAACCTCCGCGGGGGACGGGCACCCCGCTCTGCCCCGCCCCCGGCCCGCGCCCCGCCCCTGTCACGCCCCCAGCCCCGCACCTGTCCCGCCTAGCTCTGCCCCTGCCCCGCCTCCAGTCCAGTCCCTGCTCCGGCCCACCCCCAGCCTAGCCCCGCTCGGCCAATGCCCCTAGTCCCGCCCTGCTCCGCCCCCAGCCCTCCCTGCTCTGCCCCGCCCCTGCTCCGCCCTCAGCCCCGACACGCTCTGCCCCGGCCCCGCCCCAGCCCCGCCTCCCCCGGGGGCTTGGCCTCTGCCCTGATCGCTCTTCCCCACCCCCCAGCCCCCACATGTCCCGCCCACTGCGACCTCCTTTCGCCCCCCTGAAACTCCTCGACTCAGGCCGAGGCCGGAAGCGGAAGTGAGTGCGGAGCTCAGGACGCCATTAGGAGAAGGTCAGAAACGCCAGAGGCTGTGGCGGGGCCGTTGCGCGCGGCTCCTGCCAGCCCCGGTGCATTGTGGGGTTCCTCCTTCCTCCCAGCTAGTGTCTGCTGTTTTCAGTCACGTGTCGCCCTCGCGCCTCCGCGCGCCACAAGGAGCCCGGCCCCGCCCCCGCGCCAGAGTCTGCGCCCGTGGGGCCCCCTCAGCCCCCCATCCCCTCCCCCACCCGCTCCCTACTCCCTAGAGCCCCGACATCCCCCTCAGCCCCCCCATCCCCTCCCCCACCCCCTCCCTGCTCCCTAGAGCCCCGACATGCCCCTCAGCTCCCCCTCCCCTCCCTCACCTGCTCCCTGGAGCCCTGACATCCTCTTTAGCCCCCCATCCCCTCCCCCACCTGCTCCCTAGAGCCCCGACATCCACCTCAGCCCCCATCCCCTCCCCCACCCGCTCCCTGCTCCCTACAGCCCCGACATCCCCCTCAGCCCCCCCGCCCCTCCCCCCCCTGCTCCCTACATCCCCACATCCCCAACATCCCCCTCAGCCCCCCATCCCCTCCCCCACCCACTCCCTGCTCTGTAGGGCCCTGACATCCCCCTCATCCCCTCCCCCACCCCCTCCCTGCTCCCTAGAGCCCCGACATCCCCCTCAGCCCCCCTCCCCTCCTCCACCCACTCCCTAGAGCCCTGACATCTCCCTCAGCCCCCCATCCCCTCCCCCACCTGCTCCCTAGAGCCCTGACATCCCCTTCAGCCCCCAACCTGCCCCGTCCGCCCCTCCCCCTCAGCCCCCATCCCCTCCCCCACCCGCTCCCTAGAGCCCCGACATCCCCCTCACCCCCCCATCCCCTCCCCCACCTGCTCCCTAGAGCCCTGACATCCCGCTCAGCCCCCCACCCCCCCACCCGCTCCCTAGAGCCCCGACATCCCCCTCAGCCCCCATCCCCTCCCCCACCCGCTCCCTAGAGCCCCGACATCTCCCTCAGCCCCACAACTTGCCCCATCCCCCCTGCCCCCACCCCCCATCCACACCATGCCCCCAGCCCCGCCCTGTGCCCCAGCCACCCCCTGCCCCCCTCCCCCACCCGCTCCCTAGAGCTGTGACATCCCCCTCAGCCCCCAACCTGCCCCGTCCGCCCCTGCCCCCAGCCCCCCATCAACCCCCTGCGCCCCGCCCTGTGCCCGTGGGGACCCCTCAGCCCCCGCATCCCCTCCCCACCTGTTCCCTAGAGCCCCAACATCTCCCTCAGCCCCCATCCCCTCCCCCACCTCCTCCCTAGAGCCCCGACATCCTCCTCAGCCCCCCAACCTGCCCCGTCCCCCCTGCCCCTCCACCCCCATCCACCCCATGCGCCCTGCCCTGTGCCCCATCCACCCCCTGCCCCCCTCCCCCACCCGCTCCCTGCTCCCTAGAGCCGTGACATCCCCCTCAGCCCCCAACCTGCCCCGTCCCCCCCAACCACCAACTGCGCCCAGGCCCGCCCTGTGCCCGTGGGGACCCCTCAGCGCCCCCATCCCCTCCCCCACCCGCTCCCTGCTCTGTAGGGCCCTGACATTGTCTTCAGCCCCCCAACCTGCCCTGTCTCTGGGCCTCCCCAGCCCCCCCTCCACCCCCAGCCCTGCCCTGCGCCCATGGGGACCCCTCAGTCCTGCTCCCCAAACTCCCCCTAGTTCACCCTCAGCCCCCCGTCATCCCCCAGTGCTCCCCTCCCCCACCTTGTCCTCTCTCCTTGGCCTTTCCCTTTGCCCTGCCAATGTGCTGCCTCCCCCAGCGTCCTCCTCCCACCCCGCCCCAATCGACTCCAGTGCTGGGCCCCACGTCCCTGTCACCCCATTGCCTTCTCCATCCCCAGTGTGCGAGTCCCTTATCTCCACTCTCTGCTACCCCCCAACCTGCCGGATTCCCCTTTTCAGCCCCCGTGGGGCCCTCCAACCTGCTCCACCCGTCCTCTCTGGGCTCTCTAAATCCCCCAGTCCCACAGTGCACTTGGTAACCCTACTCTCCTCTACCCCTAATCCCCCTAGTCCCTTACCTTGGGTCCTCCTGGACACCCCAACCCCACAGTCCCGCCCCCACATATATCCCAGTCCCTCATTCACACGCTGAGCCAGTCCCTCGGGGCCCCCACTGCCCACCAAACTTCTCCATCCATGAGGCCCGGGAAGCTCCCAATTTGGCTGGGCTTGGTGTGTATGTGTGTGCTGGGCTCACAAAGGCGTTTTGCTCCCTTGGGGTGGGGTGTGGTTTTTGGCACAAGGTGACATGGTTTGGTAGCCCTGTGGATGCCATGTGGTGTCTGGAATGGGGCGTGTGTGTTCCCATGATGCCCCTTCCCCTCTGCCTGTAGAGCTGAGGACAGACAGGTCTGAGGAGCAGAGCAGGAGTTCTGGGAAGGAGAAGAGCAATATGAAGATGGAGTCTAAGATGACATCAGGTGACTTCTGTGGAGGGAGACATGCTGGACAGCGCCAAGGACTGGGGAGACAACCAGGTGTGAGCCCAGGGCGCAGAGAGAGCTGGGGGAGGGTCTCTGTGTCTGTAACACTTCCCAGTCCTCTCTCACAGATGGAGTCCAAGAGGGATAGGAAGGAGAGGACGAGAGCCCCAGTACTAAAGAAAAATAAGGTGCATCCTAGCTGGGCCTGGGGCTCTGTGGGGTTAAGACCAGTGGAAGGGACAAGAGTCTCCTGTGCAGAGTGACTATGTTGGGTGCAGGTGCAGTGGGGTGCTTTCTAATTGTAGCTCTGACAACATCATGGGAAGGGGGTTCAGGGTAGAGCCCTGGGGTGTGGGAGATGCGAGAAGGAGAGCCTGGCCTCACGGCAGATTGTGATAATAACTTTTGTTTTTCCTTCTTGTGTTGTGTTTGGCACCAAGGGAAAAGAAGTGTGTGGTGGGGGTGGGGGACAGAGTCCGTCTCGGTGGTGAGATGGAAAGTGAGCGAGAGCGCAAGAGTTGTTGATGCCAGGCAAGAGGTGTCCAGCTGGGAGCGGAGCAGCTGTCACTGTCTGTGAGATCAGTGTCTGGTTTGGTGAGGGCTCTGGTCACAGCCCCCCTGGCTCCAGGCAGGGACTTCCCGTTAGCTGGGTGTGGGTTTGTTTAAAAAAAGAACAAAAAAACAAGAAAAAGGGTTTCCTGACTAGTTGTGGATTCAAGGAAGTTGTGACGTTATTGATATAATCTGGGACCATATAGATCATTGTTGCAACCAAGGTCCTGTAGTGGCACGCAAATCTTGTATAAAGGGGGTCAAATGGGGTGTCTAAGACAAGGTTATGGTTTACTGGTTATGATTAGGCTGTCTATATGTGTGTATCAATTTTGTAGTTGAAGTTATGAATATTGGCTCTATACTGTCTGTATTTCAAACTTATGCTACGCTGCTGGGTGACATCCCAGACAAGCTGGTGTTAGCTCTGCCTAGCCTGCTTGATGGCCCATTAAGGACCATCAGCTATACAATGGACCCATTGAGAGAAGGCAAATATGCCTTGAGACTCAGCAAAGTATGCAGGAACTTGCCCATGTGACTCCAGACTCCATTTTGTTGTAATTTTCCACAGTAAGAACAAAGAGGTGTTCTTACACCTGGAAAAGACTATATAAGGCTGATGTCCCATCTCCATCTTGTCTTCAATCCTGCTTCATACCTCTGAAGGAACTTTGCTACAAGCTGAAGCTCTGAACAAAGGACTGAGGACCCATCCCAGCGGGGGATGTATTCCAGAGACTTGATTTGAACCTGCAGTTTATTCTATCGCTGCTGCAAGCCTGAACCAAGAACTTTGCCATTACTGTATGTAATTGATTCCATTTAACCAATTCTAGCTCTCATCTCTATCTTTTTCCTTTTATCAATAAATCTTTAGATTTTAGATTCTAAAGGATTGGCAACAGCGTGATTTGTGGGTAAGATCTGATTTGTATATTGACCTGGGTCTGGGGCTTGGTCCTTTGGGATCAGGAGAACCTTTTTCTTTTACTGGGGTCTTGGTTTTCATAACCATTTGTCCCCATAACGAGTGGCACTGGTGGTGATACTGGGAAACTGGAGTGCCTAAGGAGATTGCTTGTGAGACCTGCGGTTAGCCAGTGGGGTGAGACCGAAGTCTTCTTAGTCTGGCTGGTTTGGTTTGCCTTAGAGGTGGAAAAACCCCAGCCTTGGGCTGTAACTGCCCTGTTTGAGCAATTTGTCCTGAGTTGGCACTCTCAGTTGGGTTCCGCCAGAACCGCATTGTCACACCTGACTAGTTGTGGATTCAAGGAAGTTGATGTTGCCATTTGCGGGGGCTGTTCATCTCTCTGGCCAGCAGTGGTGTTTGCTCCCTAGCAGTAGTTGGGTCCATGAGGGTGACTCCCTGTTCTGAGTTTTGTTCCTTCCTCCTAGGTTTCTCTCTCTCTCTCTTCTCTGTGTTGGCCAACTCACACTCAAACACTCTCTCTCTCCTTTCATGAACACCTGTCATGTTCAGTTGCCTGCATCCTCTTCCTCTGTGGTTCCCCCGCCCCAGTCCGCCCAGTCTCCTATGGGCTAGTCTGGGTCTAGCTGCCTATCAGAGAATATCAGGGTTGGAAGAGCCCTCAGGAGGTATCTAGTCCAACCCCCTGCCTAAATCAGGACCAATCCCCAACTAAATCATCCCAGCCAGGGCTTTGTCAAGCCTGACCTTAAAAACCTCTAAGGAAGGAGATTGCACCACCTCCCTAGGTAACCCATTCCAGTGCTTCACCACCCTCCTAATGAAAAAGTTTTTCCTAATATCCAACCTAAACCTTCCCCACTGCAACTTGAGACCATTGCTCCTTGTTCTGTCATCTGGTACCACTGAGAACAGTCTAGATCCATCCTCTTTGCAACCCCCTTTCAGGTAGTTGAAAGCAGCTATCAAATCCCCCCTCATTCTTCTCTTCTGCAGACTAAACAATCCCAGTTCCCTCAGCCTCTCCTCATAAGTCATGTGCTCCAGCCCCCTATTCATTTTTGTTGCTCTCCACTGGACTCTTTCCAATTTTTCCACATCCTTCTTGTAGTGTGGGGCCCAAAACTGGACACAGTACTCCAGATGAGGCCTCACCAATGTCGAATAGAGGGGAATGATCACGTCCCTCGATCTGCTGGCAATGCCCCTACTTATACAGCCCAAAATGCCATTAGCCTTCTTGGCAACAAGGGCACACGGTTGATTCATATCCAGCTTCTCATCCACTGTAACCCCTAGGTCCTTTTCTGCAGAACTGCTGCCTAGCCACTCGGTCCTTAGTCTGTAGCAGTGCATGGGATTCTTCTGTCCTAAGTGCAGGACTCTGCACTTGTCCTTGTTGAACCTCATCAGATTTCTTTTGGCCTAATCCTCTAACTTGTCTAGGTCCCTCTGTATCCTATCCCTACCCTCCAGCATATCTACCACTCCTCCCAGTTTAGTGTCATCCGCAAACTTGCTGAGGGTGCAGCCCACGCCATCCTCCAGATCATGAATGAAGACATTGAAGAAAACCGGCCCCAGGACCGTCGCTTGAGGCATGGTCTCTGCCATACTGGGAAGGATGCGTACTGCCTGCCAGGCTAAGGGGGTTGCTCTTCCCACTCCTATCTTTCTAGAGAGCCTTCCTAGCTGTAATTGGGTCACAGCGTGAGTGGCCAGTCATGTCTTTGGGGCTGTGGGGTCTGAGACTGAGAGGGGTGGGCTCACGCTCATGTCTTTGGGCACAGGAGAAGTGGGGCTGGGATTAGAGATGCCTAGAACCCCCCTTATCACCTCCTAGCTCCATTACTGCATCACCCAAAAGCCTTGCTCAGGGTCCACGCCCAGTACCGGGTTTCCGATGGTGCCCTGGCCCTGCCCTCTCCACTTGTGATACACCCTGAGGCCTCCCTGCCCGCTGGCTCCTCTCCCCCCCCCCGCCCCATCTCCTGCTCGCTCCTCTCAGCTGGCCAGGCCCAGGGCTCCTCTCCGCCCCCTGCCCCCCCCCACTGCCACTGCTCGCTCCTGTCCGCCGCGGGTGGTGAACGCTATAAGGGTGAGGCTCTCTTCTCGGGCACTAGCTCTCCTAGCTCAGGACATGGGGCTCCTTCCTCTGCCCAGTCTCTCCGAACGACCTGTGTCTTGTGGACATGAGCCTGCTCCTGTCGCCAGGTGGCTGACAAAGGAGTCTCCTGCCTGGGGAGGCTCTGGCATTGTGATGCAGGCACAGTGCAGCAGGCAGTTAACACTAGGGCAGTAGTTCTTCCTTCCCAGAAACAGGAAGTACGTGCTTGCAAAAGGGGACAGCCCCCCCAGCCCCCCAGTGCAGCGCAAGGTCGGTGTATCTCAGCAGGGAGCAGCAGGAACTCCTAACCCTACATGGGCTGGGATTGATACCTGGCTGGCCTGGGCCCCTAGAGGTGTGAGAGCCACGTGAAGATTTGTTTGTGGCTTTTCCCCTTCAGGGGGCCTAAGGAGCTCTTTCTCCCAGAGCTGCATGGGAGGAAGTGAAGGCTCAGCCCTGAGCTGGAGGCTGGCAGTGATATTCTGTTCAGGGCTGGTGGGGGGAAGCTCCCCGCGGTGAGGCTTAGAGGCTCTCTGCTGCAATCGGGCCTGTGAGATATTAGTCTTGCAGTATTTGTTCAGTGCTGATGGATTGGTTGTAGGATCTGTGTCTGGGGAGTCCCCACAGAACTGCCAGGCGGAAAGAGGGGGCTGTTCAGTTCTGCTGACTTTGCAGCTGGATGCAGCCTTTTGGGTCCTAGTGCCGGTGGTGCTCCCCGTCTGTGTGCTGGGAGGGGCCATCCTGTTCTCTGTACAGCAGGGAGTGCATGTGCTGGGGTGGGGGTGGGGGGGACTGGGGGAAATAAGCAGTAGGGAAGGAAGGGGGTGGGATGGGGAGGAGATGGGCAGTGGGGAAGGGGCATGGGATGGGGAAGAGAAGGGGATGAGGGATGCGGGGACAGGGGAGAACCGGGAGCCCGGCATGCAGCATCCCCTTGGCAGCAGCTGAGGCTTGCCCGTTAAGCAGCCCCATCGAACCCTCCCCCTGACTAGCCCCACCTGCCCTGCATCTGTACCACCCACCCCACAGAGCCCCAGCCAGCTTCACTTGGACCCCCACCCCAATGAGCCCCACCTCCCCTGCACCCGCCCTCCCGCTGAGCTCCCCAGACCTAGACACCCCCTGCTGAGCCCCAAGCACCTTCACCTGGACCCCTCTACAGAGTCCCACTGCCCCATCAACCCCCAACGAGCCCCTGTGCATCCAGATCCCCCACTGAGCCACCTGCACCCCGACTGCTCCACCCAGAACCCTGTTAGCCCCACCTGGATCCCCCCACACTGAGCCCCTCCACACTTGGATCCTGCCGGGCTGAGCCTGCCTCCCACACCTGGTGCACCTGGCGCAGAGGGGCAGTGCCCAAAGGTGTTCCTGGGGCAGGCCCATCCCTTACAATGTGTCAGGGTCGGGTGCAGCCTCACTGTCGAGTCCCTGTCCTGGGAAGAGAGGGGGGAGGCTGCAGGGTGATCTCCCACCTCCATGCAGCCAGTGGCCTGGGCTCCCCCTGCCAGGCTGCAGCTTCCACGTTTATTTATTGACAAATAAAATTTGCAGAATTTTAAAATAGTGCACAGAATTTTTAATGTTTTGGTGCTGAATTCCCTCAGGAATATGGAGTGCTGGGCAGTTGTGGGGGGGCTGTGAGAGGGGCACTAGGCAGTGGGGGGTGCTGGTTATAGGGCTCTGCGGGCCAGAGGGGCACTGGGCATGGGAGTTGCCAGGCATAAGGGGGTGGGGGTAATGGGCGGGGGGTAGTATGGCAGAGCACACTGACAGCTGACAGTGCACTGGCGTGGCCACATTTGCGGCACTTGCAGCAGCATTGGGAGTGGTGCATTATGGGCAGCTATCCCAGCATTCAAGTGACTGCAACGTGCTTTTCAAATGGGAGGGGTGGGGTGGAGTGTGACAGGGAGTGTGTTGTGTGTATGTGGGGGGAGAGAGAGCAGGGTTTTGGGGGGCTGAGCACGTCAGCATGCTGTCTTGTAAGTTCAGACAGCAGCAGACCCCCCCTCTCCCCTGCCTCTCTCTCTCACACAGCATTGCACAGTAACGGCTTGCATGCCGGCTGTCAGAAATGGGGCTTTGAAAGGGCATTTCCGCATTCCTACAGGAGTTCAAAACAGTGACAAGAGTGGCCACTTGACTTAAGGGGATTATGGGACGTTCCGGAGGCCGATCAGAGCGCAGTAACGCAACACCTCGTTCACACTGACGCCCGGGCGTTGTAGCCAAGGCGCAGCAAACGTTATTCCTCTCGCCAAGGTGGAGAACCAGGAGCGCTGTAGCCACGGAGTCAGAGCGCTCTACGTGCCATGCCAGTGTGGACAGGGAGTGAGCTAGTGCGCCAAGGCTCCTTTATTGCGCTGTAACTCGCAAGTGTAGCCAAGCCCTGAGTGAGCAGTCTGTGCGTCAGGGTCTGCACTTGTGAACACACCTAGCCAGCAAAGGAATTCCTGTAAGCAGGAAGTTTCCGTTTTCAACCTTCTAGGCAAAAGGTGTGTGGGGGGGGGAAAGAACCCAATCCTGCTAAAGGGAAGAGTGAGTGTCCAGCCTTGAAATTGGTAGCAGCTGAGAATCTAAAAGCTAGTGTCTGTGTTGATGCAAATTACCTGGCTGGCAGGGAGAAAAAAGACTTGCTAATAGCTATTAGCACAGAGAGCCCACCCAATCAGCCAGTGAATTCTGTTAAGCAAGAAAAATCAGGGTTTGATCCTTCAGGACAAGGAGGAAAAAGAGAACTTGATTTTGCAAAGGAAAGCCACAGGTTAACCCTAAAATGCCAAAACCCCAATGGTATTGGGCCAAAGGTGTGGCATGACAAAAATGACTGTAAATGGATACTTGCAATGGATTTGTTGTTATTGCTAATGGTAATTTTTGTAACTAATGTCTTGCTATTAGCAAGAACTGTAAAAATGTACAATGTGCCTAATCTTTTGGAAAATCCCTTGAACATGTTAAGAGTAATACATAAGAATCTACTTTATGTTAAAAGGCCTTGTTATCCTAATGTTTCACAGTTAATGCCTGTAAACAGCATTGGAACTTTTCACAGGGGAAAAGACATTCCAGACCTGATGTGCTGTATGAAAAGGGAAACTAAGGCACACTACCATATTGCTTTCACGGCTAAATGCCAAGATTCCTATACTACGAACAACATTAATATCTACATTGGCTTGATGTTAATTGGGTTCCAAACATTTGCCAGAGCTTTTATGAATAAAGTAGCTATGTTCTTTAGCTCTTGGCAAGATCACATGAGACATACAGGAACCATGCTGCAAGAGCAGATCCAATCCACTATTGTTCTAACCAAGTTTTACCTTGAGTTTGTAAAGAGATTCAATCATGTTATTGAACATGACTTTGATAAACCATTTCTGTTATACACTGGTACGGCTTCTAACCCAAGACTAGCTGTAGTGAGACAGAACCCAGGATGGGGAGCTCTTGGGATGCAGTCAGGGATGTTTGTCATCCCTTCCTGCATCAATTTTGCATTTGGGGTGTGACGTTCTTGACATAATCTGTAACTGTATAGATCACTGTTGCGACCACTGTTATATATTTGCAGCAAATATTGTATAAAGGTTGTCGTGTAAGGGGTCTATGGAGAGGTTATGGTTTGTTGGTTATGATTATGCTGTCTATATGTGTGTTTCATTTTTGTAGTTGAAGTTATGAATATTGGCTTTATACTGTCTGTATTTCAAACTTATGCTATGCTTCTGGGAGACACCCCAGACAAGTTGGTGTCAGCTCTGCCTAGCCTGCTTGATGGCCCATTAAGGACCATCAGCTATACAACTGACCCATTGAGAGAAGGCAGATACACCTTGTGACTCAGCAAAGTATGCAGGGACTTGCCCATGTGACTCCAAACTCCATTTTGCTGTAATTTTCCACAGTAAGGACAAAGAGGTGTCCTTGCACCTGGAAGAGACTATAAAAGGCAGATGCCTCATCTCCATCTTGTCTTCAATCCTGCTTCTTACCCCTGGAGGGACTTTGCTACAAACGGAAGCTCTACACAAAGGACTGATGACCCATCCCAGCTGGGGATGTTCCAGAGACTTGATTTGAACCTGCAGTTTATTCCATCATTGCTACAAGCCTGAACCAAGAACTTTGCCATTACTGTGTGTGTAATTGATTCCATTTAACCAATTCTAGCTCTCATCTATATCTTTTTCCTTTTATGAATAAACCTTTAGATTTTAGATTCTAAAGGATTGGCAACAGCGTGATTTGTGGGTAAGCTCTGATTTGGACGTTGACCTGGGTCTGGGGCTTGGTCCTTTGGGATTGGGAGAACTTTTTTCTTTTATTGGGGTATTGGTTTTCATAACCATTCATCCCCATAACGAGTGGCACTGGTAGTGATACTGGGAAACTGGAGTGTCTAAGGGAATTGCTTGTGTGACTTGTGGTTAGCCAGTGGAGAAAAACCAAAGTCCTCTCTGTCTGGCTGGTTTGGTTTGCCTTAGAGGTGGGAAGACCCCAGCCCTGGGCTGTAAGTGCCCTGCTTGAAGCGATTTGTCCTGAACTGGCACTCTCCGTTGGGTCCCGCCAGAATCGCCTCATCACAGCCTGGCTGAGAATTCCCAGCAGCAACAACTGAAGGGCAACACAGTCAGACTCCCCAATAGGCAGCGTTGGTTCTAGGAGCCCTGGCCAGGGTGTTCTCCTGGGTTCGATGGTAACTCTGCCCCACCGTGCAGGCTGGGGCAAGTCACGGAGCTCTCTGGGCTTCAGTTTCCCCGGGTGTCCAATGGGTAGAATTCCTACCTCCCAGGAGGGCGGTGGAGCTTCATTAATCAGGGGTAGTAAATGATGCCGAGAGCCTCCTACCCAGGGGACGTAGAAATGAATTCTGCCAGAGATCTCCCTAGGCCAATCTAATTCACGGGGGAGGCACTCAGATCTGTGGGGATGGGCAACAGGATCAGAGCTTGGGAGAGACAGAGAGAAAAGTGCAAAGCCAAATTCCTCCTGATACTTCAGCTGGACAAACAAGGCCCTGCAGCATGTCTGAGGAAACCATGTCTGCTCCTGGAGCCTAATATGGAGGCCCATCAGCAGACAAGGTAAGTGCTGCACTGCCAGGGCTGGGGCTATCGGCACCTTCAGTGTGGCTGGGCTGTCCTCAGGGACGTGTCAGAGCTCCAGCGGGCAGAGAGCACGTTACAAACCTGACGCCGCGGATCCCCATGGCCAAGCGATGAATGGAAGGGGCTGAGCCAACCTTCAAAGCACCATGCTAGCGTGTCCCAGGAATGGTTTCCTAGGAGAGGAAATTCTCCCCTCCCGCTCTCTGCACAGCATCCCCCTGCCCCACAGCGGGAGTCTCTTTACTCTCTCCATCTTGTCTCCGTGTAGAGATACCATGGCCCTCAGCTCTTCCTCTGCGGCTTTAAATCGCTCCAGGGTGGGTGTTGTCAGACCCTTCACGGCTCTCATCAGCAGGGCTTGGAGCTGGGCTGAGGAAAGCTTCTCCCCGGGGGTCTGCAATGAACAGGGACAAAGCCTGTTGGGACTGAGTATTTCCATTGGGCAGCTGCCCTGGAATAGTCTGTCCCCGCGGGAGGCTGGCAGGGCCTAGTGAGCATGGAGACTCCGGCTGAGGTGCCGAGGTTTGAATCCTCACCTGTAAGATCCAGTTTGACTTTTTCTGTATTCTCCTGCAGCTTCACTTCCTCTGACTCCACCTGGGTCTCAGCTGCTTTCTTCTTCAGGGACAAGTGCGTCCAGCTTCTTGGTGAGGAAACTGTTCTCTCCTCATCGCTATCTGCCATCGAGGTGTCAGATTGGCTACAGACACAGAGTCTTTTCATGCCTGATAGGATGGTCCATGAGCATTTGCTTCTCTGGGGCTTCTCTGGCAAGGCCTGTTCTTGCTGGCTGAGGACAGAGCATGCCTCAATTGCTGCAGGTTGGACGAACACTTTGTGCACGTAGATCTCTCTCTGCAACCTAGAGGCGAGTCTTTGGAAAAAGGAACGAAGCCTGGAGTAGAAAGAAGGAGGAAATGGGTTTTTCTGTCATTCTCTAAAGGAAGGGAATTAGTTTGCCCAGGATTCACAGATCCAAGAGACTGGTCTTTTGAAGCCATCTGCTCCTCTAATAGCCAGCACTGGTTCATACAACCAAGAACATAAGCAACACAAGACCGTCCAGACTGGGTCAAACCAAAGGTCCATCTAGCCCAGTATCCTGTCTTCCGACAGTAGCCAGTGCCCCAGAGGGAATGAACAGGGAATCATCAAGTGATCCATTCCTGTTGCTCATTTCCGGCTCCTCGCAAACAGAGGTTAGGGACACCATCCCTACCCATCCTGGCTAATAGCCATTAATGGACCTCTCCTGCATAAATTTATCGACGTCATTTTTGAAATCTGTTATAGTCTTGGCCTTCACAATGTCCTCCGGCAAAGAGTTCCACTGGTTAACTGTGCGTTGTTTGAAAAAATACTTCCTTTTGTTTGTGTGAAACCTGCTGCTTATTAACAAAGACTTCAAAGGGGGCACTAGGATGTGAACCAAGGACCACTCGATCTGCAGTCAAACACTCTACCCCTGAACTCTACCCCCAGCTGAAGGTGAAGACACATGGGACCATGGTGAAACAGGAATTCTTCTGGGGATGTTCTAGGGCCTGAGTTATGCAGGGGGTCAGACTAGATGATCAGGGCTGGCCTTAGAGCCTTTGAAACTATGAATTTATGAACCTAAAGTTGGCTGTAACTGCTAGTGTGAAGGTTGCTGCTCCTCTCCAAGAGGAGATGCTTTGTCTGAGGTTTCCTTGGGGAGAGGCACCAGGATCCCTGTTCCCTCTTTCTCATAACCTTCCTTGGACAGAGCACATCACAGGTTCTCCCCTTTTGTTCTCTAACAGGAAACCTCCATCCACCAGATCTGTAATTCCTCCCATCCTAGCACAGTCGCTGGCTACATTTCCTAGCCTGACTCTCACCCCATGGATCTCACGCCTCCTCTGCCATTGGGCAGACATTGAAACAACAAAGGTCAGTTTCTATTTTCTTTGGTCATTGCCTGAGTCTAGTTGCAAAAATGCTTCATTATTAACCCCACTCCTTTGTGCACAGAATGTTGGGACTCTGGGAACAGATAGGGCCAAGCTGAAAAGCAATAAACCTCTGTTCCCAGAGAACCCAGTAAAAGGAACAAAAGATTGTCATCGAGAAGGTTTGAGGGTCTGGAAGGATGGATTAGCAGCTGCAAATATGTTGACTTATTCTCAGCTATTTCAATATCTGGATTTTAGTAGCGTGGGGAAAATAACCAGTAAACTTTAAATGTAGAATTTCCCATACTATTTATAACATCCAGTCAGAAGTTGGGCCACCAACAGAATAACAAAGAAATCACACCGAGACCCATGACCAATGTAGGCTACAGTTTATTTAAACCCCGTTCCTGGAAAGGAATTGCAGGGGGGGAATTTACACATCTATTGTATATAGCCCAATGGGGGCATAGTAGAATTTGTAGAGAGTTTTGAAGTCTATCTCCATGAGATTATTTCTGAGAGAACTACCAAGATGACAGCCAGGGGATGGGAGTGGAGCTGTATCACTTTCAATAGCTTAAGATTTCTTTCTTCTGCATTATTTGATCTCATTTATGTGTGTTTCAGTCATGTAAATTCTGAGATAGATATTGTCTCAATACACATACATTAGCCAATCATTATATGAGACAAAAGGTTTAGATTCACAACTTGAAGGCAAGGAGTGTATTGAGGCAACTCCAAGGGAAATACTATTTATGGAGATATCAATCTAAATTCTACACGAGTTTTGTTATCTTCCCTTTAGGTTCTATCCATGGAAATTCACCCATACTCGTCTGCTGAAAGATCAAATAATGAAAATCTGCCTCCAGAGAACGTGGAAGGCTGACGCAGAAGGGGAACTGAAAGATGCCCACATTCAAATCAAAACGGAACGTTGAGAACTGACTGTTGCAACGCTGGCCCCCACCAGTCCCTAGGACGGGGTGGCCAACCTGAGCCTGAGAAGGAGCCAGAATTTACCAATGAACATTGCCAAAGAGCCACAGGAATATGTCAGCAGCCCCCCATCCACTAACCCCCTCCAGCCCCCAGCACCTCCCGCCCACCGCCAGCCACGCCAGTCACCGCCTCCCACTCCCTCCCCACTCCTCCCACCCACCACAATCAGCTGTTTTGCAGTGCGCAGGAGGCTCTGGTGAGGAGGGGGGAGGAGCGAGGGCATGGCAGGCTCGGGGGCAGGGGCCTTGGGTGAAGGGGTGGGGTGGTGGCAGGACCTGGGGCAGAGCAGGGGGTTGAGCAGTGAGCACCCCACAGCATATTGGAAAGTTAGCATCTGTAGCTCCAGCCTCAGAGTTAGCGCCTATGCACGGAGCCGCAAAGTAACCTCTGAAGAACCGCATGTGGCTCCGGAGGCACAGGTTGGCCACCCCTGCCCTAGGAAAAGGAGACACCAACCTGTCATGTGCGATCTAATGAGCAGGAAAAGAATCTGGGAGCCTAGAGCACCCACAAGGAAAAATTAGTGGGTGTTTAGCACCCACTGGCAGCCAAGCTCTGCCCTGCCCGCAGAGCATCTCGCCCGCCGGCGGCCCCACTGAGCAACTCCTCCCAGTCCCTCCCAGCACTTCCTGCCCACTGCAAAACAGCTCTTTCATGGAATTCAGGATGCTCTGGGAGGGTAGGTGAGGAGCGGGGACATGGCATACTTGGGGGAGGAGATGGGGAAGAGGCGGGGTGGGGGTTGGGGGAAGAGGTGGGATAGAAGCGGGACGGGGGTGGAGCAGGGGCAAGAAGAGAGGGGGCCGGGGTTAGAGGAAGGGGTTGATTTGGGGGTGCAGCCGGGGCAGAGCAGGGGCGGGAAAAGGTGGGGCGGAGCTTTGGGGAAGGGGTGGAGTGGGGGCGGGGCCTGGGGCAGAGCGGGAGTTGAGCACCCACTGGCCAGAGGGGAAGTCGGTGCCTACTGAGGGGATGGACAAAGGACTGATAGAATCATAGAATATTAGGGTTGGAAGGGACCTCAGGAGGTATCTAGTCCAACCCCCTGCTCATGGCAGGACCAATCCCCAACTAAATCATCCCAGCCAGGGCTTTGTCAAGCCTGACCTTAAAAACCTCTAAGGATGGAGATTCCACCACCTCCCTAGGGAACCCAGTCCAGTGCTTCACCACCCTCCTAGTGAAATAGTGTTTCCTAATATCCAACCTAGACCTCCCCCACTGCAACTTGAGACCATTGCTCCTTGTTCTGTCATCTGCCACCACTGAGAACAGCCGAGCTCCATCCTTTTTGGAACCCCCCTTTCAGGTAGTTGAAAGCAGCTATCAAATCCCCCCTCACTCTTCTCTTCTGTGGACTAAATAAGCCCAGTTCCCTCAGCCAATCCTCATACGTCATATGCCCCAGCCCCCTAATCATTTTCCTTCCCCTCCGCTGGACTCTCTCCAATTTGTCCACATCCTTTCTGTAGTGAGGGGCCCCAAACTGGACACAATACTCCAGGTGTGGCCTCACCAGTGCCGAATAGAGGGGAATGATCACCTCCCTCAATCTGCTGGCAATGCTCCTACTAATGCAGCCCAATATGCCGTTAGCCTTCTTGGCAACAAGGGCACACTGCTGACTCAAATCCAGCTTCTTGTGCATTGTAATCCTCAGGTCCCTTTCTGCAGAACTGCTGCTTAGCCAGTCAGTCCCCAGCCTGTAGCGGGGCATGGGATTCTTCTGTCCAAAATGCAGGACTCTGCACTTGTTCTTGTTGAACCTCATCAGATTATTTTTGGCCCAATCCCAATTTGTGTAGGTCACTCTGGACCCTATCCCTACCCTCCAGGGTATCTACCTCTCCCCCCAGCTTAGTGTCATCTGCGAACTTGCTGAGGGTGCAATCCATGCCATCATCCAGATCATTAATGAAGATGTTGAATAAAACCAGCCCCAGGACTGACCCATGGGAAAGCGGGGGAGGGAGTGGAGGAGAGGAGGCACACGGTGAGCGGAAGGGACCCCACAGAGCGGGGGTCTAGTGCAGGAGAGGGGGAACTCAGCCAGGCAGCGGTGGGCGATGGGGGCTGGGAGAAGAGGCTAAGCAGATACAGGAAGAGATGGAGCACAGGAGGGGCCACCGGGGCCCAGGCATCCGGGGCCTGGTCGGCGGCTGTGCCAGGGGAGGCTTATCCTCCCCGCCTATTATACCCACGGCCTGTGCTTCCTCTGAGGGATCTCCAGTGTCAATGTTCCCCGGAGCTCGCCTTCCCTGACAGGCCTGAGCAACCAGAGCTTGTAACTAGACCACTCACAGCCTCCCCGCGGGGAGCGTATGGACACAAACAGGCTGGAGACAAGTGATGGCAGAAATCACTGGGGACTCGGGGAGCTGAGGAGGGGGCCACACCCACAGGAGCTGAATTTCTGACTCAGGGCTGAGTAGTGCAGGTTGGATGCGCAGCACAGCTGTGAGGCTGTCTGCTGCGATCGATCCCCCAGGGGTCGATTTAGTGGGGGTCTAGTGAAGACCCACTAAATCGACAGTGGAGCGCTCTCCGGGCGACTCTGGGACTACACCGGGAACGCCAGGAGTAAGGTAAGTCTCCTGTCGGCCCAGCACAGAGTAGACACAGCAGTAAGTCGACCTAAGCTACGTCGAATCCAGCTGTGTTATTCACGTAGCTGGAGCAGCGTCACTTAGGACGACTTACTGCGGTAGGATAGACACTGCCTGAGGCCTGAGTTTCCACTGCAGTCTGGATGCTCAAACACCGGATTGGCAACACAAGTCACCAAGCCCAGGCCACACAGAGACAGGCTCAGTGTGCAGTGTGGACACCCCCTCACACAAGCCCAGGATTGTCAAATGAGGAAATCATTCCTTTCGTTTGACTTGCTGGCAGAGGAGTCCAGTGATATTGGAGCTCCCCAAGCGTCAGTGACAAACGCAGCGCTCCAGCCACTGAGCTCTAGGACTCCCTGCTGAAAGAAACACTTCATGAGGGACAGGTCAAAGAGAGGTGCTGGTCTTTGGCCAAGGGCAGGGAGTCCCACCCTCAAATATAGACCATTTCCCTCGTTGTCTGTCTGTGCTGGGGCAGGAGCAATAACACGGCCTCCTGCATTTGCTATTGCAGAGAGTGGTTTCTGACGGTCTCCTCAAACACAGGGTGCGAAACAGGCCTCAGACCTGACTGGGTGTAAACAAGAACTACGCAGCTAGGCTGAGCCAGCTGAGAATTCAGATGTGCCCCTTGCCTAGAGCGATGGACTGACCTGTGAGGGGACGAACCTGAGCTCCCAATGTTTAACTGGCACTCGTTCAGCATCTTTCCTCCGAGTGCCGTCACTGTAGGTTAAATACTCCAGCACCGGACTCCCTGCCAGCTCTGGGCCCCACAAGCTTTCCTTGTGACTGGATTCTGTACAGCAGGGGTGCAGGGAACCAGCAGGTGCATGTGACTCCTTGGTGAGGTTTTGCGTGCAAGGTGTGTGTGTGAATCTTTGTGTGTCAGAAGCAATGAGTGTGGCACTCTCACTGAACCGACAGAGCCACGGTGGTTGGAGCGAGACAGCAGAAGAATAAAGGGGCAACGATGGGCATAACGATGATTGTGTTGCGTTTCATTCCTTAGAGCTGGTGCCACCGCCCATCCCTTTAGCCTTGTAGTTTACCAAGGGTAAAACTAACCATCTGTTCAGATACAAGGGAGTGTTTGTGTTCATTTCCGCTAGCTACGCAGGGGTTTGATGTTGCTGCTTTCAATCCTCCAGCTCTGCCGGGATAAGGAACAATTCAGGCCGTCACTGAACTGAAGGAGGGAGATGATTTTCTGACAGGGAGGGACGCCTCCTCTTCAAGGTGTTTGGCAGGCAGCCTCCTTCCCAGCTCTGTCCTGACAACAGCCAGTTGAAAAGGGACCCTCCCCAGCCCTCCTCAGCCTGGTGAAAATGAGCCAGTGAGTGAGCGTGGGGGAGAGCAAGCGATGGAGGGAGAAGGAGTGAGCGGGCCGGGACCTCGGCGAAGGGGCGGGAGATGGGTGGTCAGTTTTGTTGGGTCAGAAAGTTGGCAACCCTAGATCCAGGGGAATCATCCACTATGATTCTCTTCTCAGTGAATTATCACTTCACATTGTTTGCTCAGACCAGCCTCCCCGGCCCACTCACTGCTGTGCGGGGCTGTAAGTGTGTCCATTGCTGGACAGCAGGAATTCCTGCCCATTTCCCTTCCGGATGGAGCAGGATTGGAGTGTGTTTGTGTTAATGACATTGCTGTAGATTGTTGTTCGTTCCCCATCTTGACAATTCAGACAGTCCCTTTCCCATTTAGATCTCCATCATATCGTTCCAATAGCAGGGGTCCGGTTTTCTCTGGGGCACTGACATGTTTCAGGGGGTTGGTGAGTGAACTCAGCCTTGCATTCCATCCTTGATGAGGCGGGGCAAGGGTGGTCAGTTTTGTTGGGTCAGAAAGTTGGCAACCCTAGATCCAGGGGAAACAAACACCCAACGAGGCTGGCCAGGGGCAGGACATCAGCTTGGAGGGGAGGGGTGGGGGTGGCAGTGACATCACAAAGGCCTGTTGCAGGAACTCAGCCTATTGGGCAAAGGTGGTGGGGAGGGGGTGATCTCACAGAGAGACCCTGACATCAGCTGGGCAGGACAGAGGTGCAGGGCCAGGCCAGTCTCTGAGACTCCCCTGGCTTTGCTGCCACAAGTCTCCTTCGCGAGGTCTCTCCTCGAGGACTGAGAGAGAATTAGGATTCATGGATGTGAGCATGAGGAGGGACCTCTGTGGAGTTTTCTCCTTTCCTACCACTGACTGTGCCAGAAAACAAACTTCCCTTTTACAAGGTAAGAGGCCCAGAGAGGTTTGGAACCTGTTCAGTCTGATCCCCCTGGTGCAGGCAGCATTCTAGGCCCAGAAAACACTGGCTTAAGGTGGCCAAATTTGATTTCCTACCTAGGACATTGACGCTTGGAATCCCTGGGGACATTGGGGTTTATCCTTTTTGGTTTCCCTTTTCCTCTCTCCTCCCTCCTTTCTCCTCTTCTCTTGCTTCTTTTCCCCCTTTCCCCGGCTTCCCTCCCTCTACCAAGGAGGGGTGTGTGTGGAGTGTGGATGGGTTGGGGGGTGCTCTCATTGCGGGAGGTCCTCACAAACAGGTGGGGCTGGATCTGAGAGTGATCCCCTCTGATGGTGACCTGAGCCGTCCTTTGGGACATCTGGTGAGACCTCTCAACCTCCCGCCCCTCAGAGTCTCAGTGCTGATTGGCCGAGCAGGGAGCTATCAACAGCGAGGAGACTCAGGTCCTTTTGGTCTCTTTTCAAATCAGGCAAATAAGTCACAACCAATCCAATGTATGGGATTAATCTTGCTGCTTCTCTCCATTAATTATCTCTTAGCAGTTCATGATTTCCTCTAATGTTCTAGGTCTTCTAAAATACTTGCTGAATAATTACTATGAACCACTGTTGGTCTGTAGCTCACTTGAGAGCACTTTATTCTGACCAGTCACTGTATGAAATTCAAGATGTGACAGATAGGTTGAAAGTCAGGAGCAGTGTTTCCTCTAATTTTTTGGGTCCCCATGTGCGGAATGAATTCTGTTGTGTGCACCAATATGGAGGTGAGGTGTGACACATCACCTGTATATTGGTGCACATTACAAAATTCCTTCTGCACCTGGACGGTGTGTGGCAGGGGTGAGGCTGAAGGGTTTGGAGTGTGGGAGGGGACTTGGGGGGGGGCAAGGGTTGGGGTGCAGGGGGTGAGGGCTCTGGCTGGGGGTGCGGGCTCTGGGGTGGGGTTGGGAATGAGGGGCTTAGGGTTAGGGCAGAGGGTTGTGGTGCTGGGGTGTGAGGGCTCCAGCTGGGGGTGTGGGCTCTGGGATGGGGATGGGGATAAGGGGCTCAGGACTGGAACAGAGGGTTGGGGTGCAGGGGGGTGAGGCCTCTGGCTGGGGGTGTGGGCTCTGGGGTGGGGATGGGGATAAGGGGCTCAGGGCTATGGCCGAGGGTTGGGGTGCAGGGGGGTGAGGGCTCCGGATGGGGTTGTGGGCTCTGGGGTGGAGCTGGGAATGAGGGGTTTGGGGAGCAGATTGCCCCAGGGAGAGAGGACCCCCCCAGCCCTCTCTCCCCACAGCAGCCCAGGGCCAGATGAGAGGGCACCTGTCTCCTAGCCGCAGGAGCTCTGGTGTGGCTGGGCTGGGGGAGGGGACAGGATGTATTTTTCCTATGTCGAAAGGGGGAAGGGAAGGTGTTATGCTTCAGTTTTTACCTCATAAACTTAAGTCCTGTCTAACCTACAAGATGCTATGGGAATAAGACACCATGTCATGTGGTGACATCACAAGAGCAGAGGGTGTGAGAACTGCAGCAACCGAGAGGGCAGGGGATTTAGAGTCAGATTGTTTCAAATGCTGCATTCGTCGGCTGACATTTAACAGCAACGCTTAGCTAAAAGAATGGAGAAAGGAATTCTCTGCTAAAGATTCAACCTGCCCCTTTGGCCAACTCCACCCCTTCCCTGAACAGAATGTGCTCCGAACAACACCCCCCCACACACACACACACAAGCCCACAGCTGGGCACCCAGCACAAAGCAAGGGAGGGGGTTGCTTGGCTTGTTTTACTTTTTACTTAGCAGAAGGTTTTTTGAAAAGCATTTTCTGCTCCTGTTCCCCATGGTGAGGAAGCAGGTGGTTGTGGGGAAGGGAACTTGAGAGCGGTGGAGCAGGGGCAATAGGGGAAGTTGGGGGAGGCTGAAGGGGGAGATGGGGGAAGGGGACATTTGGGGGGAGGCTAAAGGGGGCAATGGGTTGAAGGAGGCTGGGGCAGAGTGGCAGTTGGGGGGGCTGCTCATCCCCATGGGAGGGGAGGAGGAAGAGGGGCTGCCCTTGTATCAGAAGCTGTTTCCTATTAGAACTTGCAACTTCACTGATCCTGAGCAGGGTCCTGTGGTCAAAGGGGAACTAGATGGGTTCATGGAGCCCAGGTCCATCAATGGCTGTTAGCCGGGATGGGCAGGGATGGTGTCCCTAACCTCTGTCTGTCAGAAGCTGGGAATGGGGGACAGGGGATGGGTCACTGGATGATTCCTGTCTGTTCATTCCCTCTGGGGCACCTGGCACTGGCTGCTGTCAGCAGACAGGACACTGGGCTAGATGGACCTTTGGTCTGACCCAGTCTGGCCGTCCTTATCTTCTAATGTTCTTCTCACATGCTCAGTAACATCTGCAAGTTGCTGCCCTCACGCGCCATCAGAATCTGCTCCCTGCAATCAAAGGCAGGGAAAATCCCCCTGCAGGGGGGAAATCGGAGGGGAGGGATGGGCAGAGGGACAAAACTGGGACAGGATCAGGGGTTCAGACTGGGGTGGGGCTGCCCTGCCAGGTAGGTGCAGAAGGGAAAACCCCCAGATAGAGGGAGGCAGAGGGGATAAAAGTTACCACGGGTGGGGGGAGCCGTCAGCAGCAGTTCCAAACTAGGGTGTGGTGGAGGGTAGAAGGACTTGTGTTCCTCACTGGATGGTCCATCTCAGCACCCCCTCCCCAGGGCTGTGGTGTTAAAGGCCCTGGGTGGCCCAGTGCCCAGCTCTGCTCTAGCTGAAATGGTGACTGAGCTGCCAAGGGAGACTTGATCCAGGGAAATAGTTTAAACCTCCCCCCTTCCCCCATCATAAAACAAACTGATGATCATCAGTTCATCACTTCACCAGTGCCTGGCTTGGAGATGGGGGCAGGAGGAGAGAGACAAGAGTGAGATTTCAGCATCTCCAGGTAGGTCCCATGGCTCCAGTAGCCCCAACAAACACTGTGGGGTTTTAATTCATAGCTGTTGTCGGTCTTGGGGAGACCTTGGTGCACCAGCGGGGGAGGGTGTCTGACAGGGTTGGTGGTCTGGCTCGGGGTGGGGGGGTGGCACAGCTGGGAGGTGGAGGGGTCTGTGTGGTGTGGGAGGGTAGGGGATGGATCGGTGCTGTTGGAGAGGAGAGGGGGGTTGTTGGCAGGGGGCGATTGGGTTGTACGGATGGGGCCTGGGTCTGGGAGGGGCCTGGGGGAGGGAGAGGCTATAGGGGACTTGGATCGGGGGCTTGGGTCAATGGCATGGCTGTGGCTGTTGGGCTGGGAGGTAGTGAGGGGCAGCAGCATGGCTGCCCCCAGGTGGACACAGCATGGCTGTGGGGGGCTGTGGGGGGAGGGGCTGTCGGGTGGCACAGCTGGGTGGGGTGGCTGCACCCTGGCTTGGGGCGAGGAGGACAGTCGGTGGGGGATTGTGGAGTGGTGGGCCACACTGCGGCCTGGGGGCTTGTGTGGGGAAGCCCCATGGGGCTGTGGGCGGGGTAGTGGGGTGGCACCAGACCACGGTTGTTGGTCGGCCTTGGGGCATCTCTGGCTGTGTGCACCAGCGGGGGACGGGGGGTCTGTCACCCACTAGGCGTAAGTTGTGGCATCAACTGATCTAGTGACATTTTGTATCTTCATATTTATTTAAAAACACAGATCGATCCCCTCGGCCCGGCGCCTTTGAAATCCCTGGGCCCCTGGGCATGGACCCCTTGGCCCCACATCCCTGCTGGGGGCCGGGGATGACGCCACAAGACATGAATAAGAGCCAGACCCCCCGGCCAGACCCAGGGACTCCAGCTCGCCAGGGTCCAGGAGGCGCCGGGCGGAGCAAGCCGGGGCCCAGCCCAGAAGCAGGAGTGAATTGCGGGCGCTGCCTTGCCAGCCCCCCGGGCCTCGGCTGCTGCCGCTGGGGCCCCCCGAGCCCTGGCTGCGGGCGGGGGAGGGACATTCCCGCTGCCTCCCCCCCCCCCGAGACTCTCCCCGGGCAGAGACCCCGGCCCGGCCCCCCTGACTGGGACCCCGAGTCCCCCCGGCAGTGCCCCACGTGGGGAGAAGGGGAGACCTGCCCCCCGCAGGGAGCTGCTCCCGGTGCAGCCTGTGCGGGGCGGGGGGCCCAGGCTGCTCCCAGCGGGGCGAGCTGCGAGTCCCGGCCTCGGGCAGAGGGAAGCGGCTGCAGCGTCCAGGGTTTGCAGGGGGTGGGGGCGGGGCAGCGACATGTGGGGAGCCGGGGGGAGGGGGAAGGGTTGTGGGAGGGGGCAGGAATTGGGGAACAGGGATGCAGGAGGGGGGTGACCAGGGATGTGGGAGGGGGCAGGAAGGGGAAGGGGAATGTGGTAGGGGGCGGGAGGGGGGTGACCGGGGATGTGGGAGGGGGCAGGAATTGGGGAACAGGGATGCAGGGGGCGGGAGTGGGATGACCGGGGATCTGGGAGGGGGCAGAAATTGGGGAACAGGGATGTGGGAGGGGGAGGGAGGGGCGTGACCGGGGATCTGGGAGGGGGCAGGAATTGGGGAACAGGGATGTGGTGGGGGGTGACCAGGGATCTGGGAGGGGGCAGGAGGGGGAAGGGGAATGTGGTAGGGGGCGGGAGGGGGGTGACCGGGGATCTGGGAGGGGGCAGGAATTGGGGAACAGGGATGTGGTAGGGGGGTGAGCAGGGATGTGGGAGGGGGCGGGAGGGAGGTGACCCGGGGATGTGGGAGGGGGTAGGAATTGGGGAACAGGGATGTAGGAGGGGGAGGGAGGGGGGTGACCAGGGATCTGGGAGGGGGCAGGAATTGGGGAACAGGGATGTGGGAGGGGGGTGAGCAGGGATGTGGGAGGGGGCGGGAGGGAGGTGACCCGGGGATGTGGGAGGGGGTAGGAAATGGGGAACAGGGATGTAGGAGGGGGAGGGAGGGGGGTGACTGGGGATGTGGGAGGGGGTAGGAATTGGGGAACAGGGATGCAGGGGGCGGGAGGGGGCCGGGGGATGTGGGGCACTGGAGGGAGGCTGGGGGAACACACAGGTATCGGGGCAGGGGGAGAATTCTGGGGCTCAGGGGAGCAGAGCTGGACTAGAGGGAAACTCTGAGTGTCCGATAAAGGGGAGAAAAGGGGGGATGTGGGGGAGGGGCTGTGGGGGAGCTGGAGGGAGACTATGGAGCAAGCAGAGACTGGCTGGGGAGGGCAGAGCCAGAGGGCAGGAGGAGGGAGGGGGATGGGCAGAGATACAATGGCAGCTCCCCCAGCCCATGGGGTAGGAGATTGGGAGGGGCTGCCCCGCCCAGCAGCCACTGGGAATCTTTTTCCCTAGACATGGTCAAACCAGGGATATCAAAGGTGAACCAGGAAGTACTGGGTTTACTGGTTTGCTTACCGGTTAACCGGACCTTGCCAGTTAACCCCGCCGACCGGCCAGCCCCCCTGGGCCAGAGGAGTCCCGGCCGCAGTGGGCTGGGGGGTGTGGGGCAGCCCCACGCCGGTGGGCAGGCAGGATCCCAGACAGAACCACGCTGGAGTGGCTCCAGCCCTGTCTGCGGCAGCCATGGCGGCCTGGAGCAGACCCTGCCGTACCTGGTCGGTGGGACCCCAGCCCCGGCTGCCCTGTGCCGGCCCGCTGGAGAGACCTGAGGTAAAACGGTTAACGAGTTAAATGATATAATTCTAACCGGTTAATCGTTTTGACCAATATTTACATCCCTAGGTCAAACAATCATGGGGGGGGGGGCATCAGACTTCCCGCTAAGGGCTCAGAATTTGCAAATATCCCCCCACCCCCTATGCGCGCACACGCCCCCTGCTCCTAATTTACTCTTTGTTTGGTTAAGACAGTCTCATTATTTGGGGATTTTACTCCTGGATGATAAATGTTTGGGGCTGACAGGACTGAACAGGGTCCCTCTCCGATTTCTGTGTCAACCAGAATCACCGATAGCAACAGCAGGAAGGGAGTTCACCTCCCAGTTGTTTTGGTTTGATTCTGGTTCAGTTCCATTCAATACGTTTGGTTTCATTTCTGGTTCAAGGCCACTGAAAGAAACAAAAATAGAAGTTCAGTTACTGGTTTAAATCCTATTTCAAACTTAGTGGAGGTAAATCCAGCTGCAATTCAATATTGGAAACTGTTTGGATTTTTGATTATTTATTTATTTGGTAACTTTAACTTTACATGAGTTTCCCTAGTGTTTTTGTGTTGTCAAATATACATGATTATTTTTTCCTAAACAGTCTGTTTGAGAAACCTAAAAAAACCATATTTAAACATTTGCTTTGTCATACAGGACCTCTGCAGTGAAAGGACACATTGGAGGCCCGGAAATTGTCTTTTGACGCTCACTTGTGTTATGGAACTGCCAGTATGAATTTTGCTAGTTGATTTAGCGTGGGCGTGACATTTTTCAGCTGTTCCCAGTAGTTCAATATGTTTTTTTTCTTATGGAGACGTGGCCCATCTGTGAATGAATCAGGAATTGGCCCAATCCTTTTTTGAGCTTTCCATCATCCAGATATCGCTTCCTTTTTAGAGATTTCACAAGCGTTCAGAAGACATTCCAATTCATCTTTCAGTTTCAGACGTGTCTGACATTGATTCTCTGACATCATTATTTCTGACTCAAGCATTTCCATCTTCATCCACTTTTTGGTGTCATGAAATTTTGCCTTGACTTTGTCCTCTGCTGACAGTGGGGGTTGATGTCTAGGATCAAGATATATGTGTGAGAGAAACAGATCTCTCTGGGGTAGGGGTGGGTATCAGACAGTGCCGCGGAGGGGGCTGGCGGGAGGCTTCAGTGGGGAAGGGAGTTTGGAGCTTGAACCCTGCCTCAAGTGGGGCAACTGGAGGGAGGAGCTGCCCCAGGGGTGGGGATGATGAGAGGAGGCATGTCAAGGGGAGAGGTTTGGGGAGCCGTTACCTTTGCCCTTGGACTTGAAGAATTATTATGAACTTCAGGGCCCAGGGAGCATCCAACCACTTCTCTCCCCAGGGGTATCTCAGAGATGGATCATCTACCTCTGGGCCTCCTTCTGCCTCCCATGGTGTGCAGGCAGCTCCCAAGGTTTCCCTCTCCCTCCCTGCTCTTTTGGGCTGGCCCCCTTCTCTTCTCATTGTTCTGGGGCCATCACTAGCCCGCTACTCTGTTGTCTTCTCTTCAAATGAAAATAAGATCTCTGTAGGTTATTTTTTTTTTTTTTTATATAATGAGCTTTAAAAATGCTGAATCTTTCTTTTAACTGGTAACACACACACACACCGCCCTTTTTTTTTTTGTTCAGTTCTGGTTCAGTCGGTAAAACAAATGCATGGGTGAGATTTGGTTCTGGTTCTGGTTCATGTACGAAATCCCGGGTTGAACTGGGTCTCCGGTTCCGCTATGGGTCCAGAGGGGCAAATGAAATCAGCATCAGCCTGACTGTCCCTGGGGGCTGCGGGGGCAGCGCAGGGAGGCTCGGTCGTTAGCTGCCCCCGGCAGAGGCTCTGGTCATTGCTCAGGCCGAGGAGTCGGTGTCCGTCTCTCTCTGAGCTCAGGATACTGGAGCCCTGGAGCTCGCAGGGCTTCCTGGGGCAGATGCTGCTGCCTCTGCTGGGATCTGGGGGCCTGGGCTGAGGAGCTGCTGCTGCCGAGTGGGGTCTGTGCTGGGACAGACCATCACTATGATCCCAGACCAGCTGTGCCCAGCCAAGGGGGGACTTTCTCCTGGGTCTGGAACTATCCCCCTGGGGCAGCCCTGGGCTCTGCTGGTATCAGCTCCTGAGCCAGAGACTGCAGGTGATAGGAGAGATCTGGGGTAAGTGCTGGGCCCAGGCAGGAAAGTGACTCTGCAGAAATGGCTCCTGCTCGCCCCATCTCTGCCCCGAGTGTCTGCGCGGCGCAGAGCTGCTGCCCCAGCGCCCCCAGGCTCACGCCCGTTAGCAGTGGCTGTAGCTATTGGCGAGGAAACGCCCACGGGAATGCAGGACAGTGACCGGCTCTTCGTGCAGGAGGGAGAGGGGAGAGACTGGACGGGGCAGCTGGAGCAATCAGTGGGGAGGGAGGTTCCGGGCACCCAGCCTTGCCCAGCTCCATTCCCTGCAGCCCCCTGGGGCAGATTGACTTTCCTGGGAGAGGTGAGGAGCAGGGAGAGGAAAAGCCAGTTCCTGCCTCTGCCTGGTCCCTGTGCTGCTGAGGGAATGGGCTGTTCTGGGGACAGTGTCGGGGGATCCCCCAAAGCGGCTCCTTTGATTCTGCTCTTTTCTGGCGTTTGGCTCAGAGACTCTTTTCCTGGGAGAGTGTAATAGCGTCTGGTGGGTTTAGTCCCGGGGGAGAGGTCGGGTCTGTGCTGTAATAATGTCACTGAGGCTTCTCCCAGCATGGCAGAGTCTAGAGTGTCTGTCTACAGGGACAGAGCCTGGGGGAATCGGGGTGTGAAATGGACTAACACTAATTCAGAAACCTCCCAAATTTCCCTTCTCGCCCTGACAGGCTGCAGAATAACGACCCCGTTTTGCTCCAGACCGTCCCATCTTCCTAGGGGCTGGGGCAGGGAAATGGCTGTGGTGGATCCAGCTCAGGTAGGGGATTTTGGGGGAGCTGCTGGGGAGGGTTGTTGTAGAGGGGGAGGGTCAGGAAACACTCAGGCTGAGGTTTGGGGGGACAGGGACTGATAAACCTGCTGGGACATGCTCAGCCTATGGCCTGGTTTATGAACAGACCCATTGGGAGCGTGTGAACATTCCCCCATTTCTGAAACTGGAAACACCCCCCTGGACAGGGCTGGGAAAACAGAGCAGAGCACTGGAGCCTGAACCCCCTAGGCAGAGACTGCAGTGAATACAAAGGGGAGGTGCTGGGATTCCTGTCCCTGTTCTCTGCCCAGAGCTCTGCCTCCCACATCACCCTGTGCCTAGTAGGTGGGTGGGAAATGAGAAGACCCTGCCCTCCTCTGTCTGCTGGGAGGGACAAGGAGCGCTACAGGCTGAGCTAGCCAGGCTTGTTGAAAGCCTTTACACCTCCCCCACAAGGGCAAGGAGGCAGGCAGGCAAAAGAGAGGCCAAAAAAAAAAGTCCCAGGTACCCTTCCTCTTTTTCTCCACGGCCACTGCCTACCAGCAAGATTCCTTTTCCTCGACCTCCCTCCTGTGCCGTGGGGCCACTAAATCGCACCTATACAGCCAGCTGCATCCCAATCCCCCATGCTGAAGCCTCCCTGCCAAAGTCCTGCACCTGGCGCCACATCTCTCTGGGAACTCGACTTCTTGTGCCCAGACAGTCTCTGCCCCTCAGTAGATGACCCGAGAAACAGTGTCCATCCACCTTTTCTAAAGAAGGCTTTGGAGAGGCTTTCCCCCTGTGGCCTAAGGGTGAAGGCAGCTGACTTTAGATCAGGCAATTGAGGGTTCAAGTCCCTTCGTGGTTGTGCTTGCTTAGTTTTCCCTTTGTGCAGAAATTCCTGCTTTCTTCAGGCCTGGAACCTCTTCTTGGCCACTCAGGCCCCTGCTCTGGTTTCAGCTAGAGCCCCAGGACGGAATTGGGGCGTAGGGCATCACAAAGGCTAGAGCGTGAGCCTTAGTTGCTTCCAGGCTAGCCTTTGCCATTCCTGACTTGCCAAAGAAAATGGGCGGATGCCCAGGCTAGCGTGCAGAGCAGTTTCCCTCTTCCAAATGTGTGCCTGTCCCTCTGCTTGAGGGTGCTGCTAAATAGCACCTTTGGAGCCCGGCTGTTTCTCTGCTTCTCACCAGCTGGGGAAAAGCCTCTTGGGGGAAAATCTCCTGCCCCACTGTGAAATGAGCAACCTTGGAGCGGGAATGGTAAGAGGCCCCAGCAGCGGGGCTGGCCCTGCTCCCCTACCGTCTTCTGATGTTGGCCACAGAGCATCAGCAGCTGCCCCCCATGCTGGTCTGCGGATGGCCTTTCAGTGGGTGTCTGGTGTGCCAGGGAGCAGGCTGGCTGGTGTCTTTGTGGCTGTCTGCAGCTCACGCGCAGGCACGGTCCTCCCCTCCTCTTGCCCCACCCTCGGTTGCTCTGTGGCTTTTAAGCCTTCCCTTGGAGCTGTCAGCACCAGCCGCCTCTGTTCTAGGAGCCCAGAGGAGAAAAGTGTGCTGGGCTCCAGCCTGGGGCTCTTCCTCCCTCCTGCCTATCAACCCTGGGCCTGGGCCTCCTTTCGTTACGCGCCATGTGGGCAAGAGTCAAAGCGCGGCAGCAAGTGCAAGGGCCAAGCTTGTGGGCATCTGGTGAAGCTGCGAGAATCGCAACCCTCCGGACTGCAGCATCTCTAGCCAGGGTGTCAAGTTCTAGGGCCCGGCCCATTGCGGCCATTCCGTCAAACCAGCCAGAGCGAGGACCTGGCACCAGTGGGCGCTAGTCACCCGGCAGGAGGGGAAAGACTTGCTCTTGCACAACTCAATAGAAGGAAGCAGAGCTCCCAGGGCTTGGCCACAAGCCAACAGGGTACCCGGTGGTCCCACGGAAAGTTGAAGTGAGATGATAGGAGTCAGACTCCTGAATGCTGACCATTACACCAGGGGAGGGTGGGGAGCAGCTGTGTCCGGTGCAGGGCATTTGGAGTCCGGGGGCTGCAGCAGGGACGGTGGTGCCTGGGCTGCTGCTGCCCCCAGCCAGGTCTGTACTGGGGAGAGAGCTGCATTAATTAATATGGAAATATACCTATCTCACAGAGCTGGAAGGGACCTTGAAAGGTCATCGAGTCCAGTCCCCTGCCTTCACAGCAGGACCAAGTACCGTTCCTGACAGATTTTTGCCCCAGATCCCTAAATGGCCCCCTCAAGGATTGAACTCATAACCCTGTGTTATGCAGGGGGTCAGACTAGATGATCAGGGCTGGCCTTAGAGCCTTTGAAACTATGAATTTATGAACCTAAAGATGGCTGTAACTGCTAGTGTGAAGGTTGCTGCTCCTGTCCAAGAGGAGATGCTTTGTCTGAGGTTTCCTTGGGGAGAGGCACCAGGATCCCTGTTCCCTCTTTCCCATAACCTTCCTTGGACAGAGCACATCACAGGTTCTCCCCTTTTGTTCTCTAACAGGAAACCTCCATCCACCAGATCTGTAATTCCTCCCATCCTCGCACAGTCGCTGGCTACATTTCCTAGCCTGACTCTCACCCCATGGATCTCACGCCTCCTCTGCCATTGGGCAGACATGGAAACAGCAAAGGTCAATTTCTATTTTCTTTGGTCATTGCCTGGGTCTAGTTGCAAAACTGCTTCATTATTAACCCCACTCCTTTGTGCACAGAATGTTGGGACTCTGGGAACAGATGGGGCCAAGCTGAAAAGCAATAAACCTCTGTTCCCAGAGAACCCAGTAAAAGGAACAAAAGATTGTCATCGAGAAGGTTTGAGGATCTGGAAGGATGGATTAGCAGCTGCAAATATGTTGACTTATTCTCAACTATTTCAATATCTGGAATTTATTAGCATGGGGAAAATAATCAGTAAACTTGAAATGAAGAATTTCCCATACTATTTATAACATCCAGTCAGAAGTTGGGCCACCAACACAATAACAAAGAAATCACACCGAGACCCATGACCAATGTAGGCTACAGTTTATTTAAACCCCTTTCCTGGAAAGGAATTGTAGGGGGGAATTTACACATCTATTGTATATAGCCCAATGGGGGTATAGTAGAATTTGTAGAGAGTTTTGAAGTCTATCTCCATGAGATTATTTCTGAGAGAACTGTCAAGATGACAGCCAGGGGATGGGAGTGGAGCTGTATCACTTTCAATAGCTTAAGATTTATTTCTTCTGCATTATTTGATCTCATTTATGTGTGTTTCAATCATGTAAACAGATAGATATTGTCTCAATACACATACATTAGCCAATCATTACATGAGGCAAAAGGTTTAGATTCACAACTTGAAGGCAATGAGTGAATTAGAACATAACATAACATAAGAACGGCCGTACTGGGTCAGACCAAAGGTCCATCTAGTCCAGTATCCTGTCTACCGACAGTGGACAATGCCAGGTGCCCCAGAGGGAGTGAACCTAACAGGCAATGATCAAGTGATCTCTCTCCTGCCATCCATCTCCACCCTCTGACAAACAGAGGCTAGGGACACCATTCCTTACCCATCTTGGCTAATAGCCATTAATGGACTTAACCACCATGAATTGATCCAGTTCTCTTTTAAACGCTGTTATAGTCCTAGTCTTCACAACCTCCTCAAGTAAGGAGTTCCACAAGTTGACTGTGCGCTGTGTGAAGAAGAATTTCCTTTTATTTGTTTTAAACCTGCTGCCTATTAATTTCATTTGGTGACCCCTAGTTCTTGTATTATGGGAATAAGTAAATAACTTTTCCTTATCCACTTTCTCCACATCACTCATGATTTTATATACCTCTATCATATCCCCCCTTAGTCTCCTCTTTTCCAAGCTGAAGAGTCTTTAATCTCTCCTCATATGGGACCCGTTCCAAACTCCTAATCATTTTAGTTGCCCTTCTCTGAACCTTTTCCAGTGCCAGTATATCTTTTTTGAGATGAGGAGACCACATCTGTACGCAGTATTCGAGATGTGGGCGTACCATCGATTTATGTAAGGGCAATAATATATTCTCCGTCTTATTCTCTATCCCCTTTTAATGATTCCTAACATCCTGTTTGCTTTTTTGACCGCTTCTGCACACTGCGTGGACATCTTCAAAGAACTATCCACAATGACTCCAAGATCTTTTTCCTGACTTGTTGTAGCTAAATTAGCCCCCATCATATTGTATGTATAGTTGGGGTTATTTTTTCCAATGTGCATTACTTTAGGGGCAACTCCAAGGGAAATACTATTTATGGAGATATCAATCTAAATTTTACATGAGTTTTGTTATCTTCCCTTTAGGTTCTATCCATGGAAATTCACCCATACTTGTCTGCTGAAAGATAAAATAATGGAAATCTGCCTCCAGAGAACGTGGAAGGCTGACGCAGAAGGGGAACTGAAAGATGCCCACATTCAAATTAAAATGGGATGTTGAGAACTGACTGTTGCAACGCTGGCCCCCACCAGTCCCTAGGACAGGGGTGGCCAACCTGAGCCTGAGAAGGAGCCAGAATTTACCAATGAACATTGCCAAAGAGCCACAGGAATATGTCAGCAGCCCCCCATCCACTACCCCCCTCCAGCCCCAAGCACCTCCCGCCCACCAGCAGCCCCACCAATCAGCGCCTGAGAATCTGGGAATTACCTTCTGTAAAAACTCATCTTCTTTCGAAAACGTGTGGAAATAGCTGATTCAAGAAGTTGTTGACAGATGGATAGTACGCGTCTATCAGCAGCTCCTTGGGTCACCAGCCGCTGTCAACAAAGCCAGTTGGCAGACTGAAGGCAGGGCAAGAATGCTGAAGCAGAACATTCTTTGCTGTTGGGATACGTGACATCACAATAAACTTATACAGAAACACACCTGGACACCCACCCAGAGAGACACGCACCCACAGAAGCTAGTAACATTTACAACATTGAGAGATGCACCCAAAATCTCTAGGAATTTTGATTTGGGGGAGGGGATCATAGGTGCTGACTGCATGGGTGCTCCAGGGCTGGAGCACCCATGGGGAAAAATTAGTGGGTGCTTAGCACCCACTGGCAGCCAAGCTCTACCCTCCCCCCAGCCCATCTCCCGCTAACCAACTCTGCCCCCTCCCTCCCTGGGCCTTCTGCCTGCCACAACAAACAGCTGTTTGGCTGCATTCAGGACGCTCCCAGTGGGTGGGGGAGGAGCAAAGCCGTAACTCACCCAGAGACGTGATTTTATTAAAAGATTCGGAGGCCCAGTAACACGTTGAAAATGTTCGAAGGCCCTGTGGAAACGAGCAGAGCGTTGGGCCTGTGGGATCGATACGATGACTCAGTGGAAGCTCTTTGGGGCAGGGAGAGCTTTGTGTGGCTGGGCAGTGCCTAGCAGAATGGGGCCCCGGGCTCAGACTGACGGCTGTGCAGCCAGTGGCAGTACAAACAAATAACAATGTGGGGGGGGGGGAACAAAGCGACACATCTAATCGTTGGGATTTTACACAAAGACCTTTCAGAAGAGCCCCAGGCAGTGTCTCAGCTGGCTCGGATGAGGCAGCAAGGGGCAGCGCAGCCTGAGCCAGTGAAACTGCCAATCCCCCAGGGAGCAGTGGAAGCAGGTCCAAGCCGTAGCAAAGAGCGGTTCCAGCCGGGAGACGGGAAGCAGGCAGATTGCAGCTCTGTGGGACAGAGAGTGTCTGTTTGTTCTGTATGTGGACAGCACCTGGCACAATGGGGCTGGTCCCTGAGTGAGACCTGTACACAATGCTAATAAAAGAAGGGGATTTGTTGGATTACTGGCGAGCTCTAAATCCCCTGAGTGCACAGGTGGCAGGTGACGGGGCAAGCCCTGGACAGACGGGATCTGCCCAGCCAGGGCAGCATGTGCAGGATGGGGAAGGGGAAAGGCCATTGGGAGTGTTTCCGCAGAAGCAAAGAAATCGGGGAACCAGCCCAACCATGGCGGAGTGAGGCTGTTCCCTGGGCTAGATCTCCACAGACAGCAGTCATGGGCAGGCTGGGTGGGATGGCCTGGATTCACTTTGGATTGGCTCCAGTGTAAATGAGACGAGAATTGTCCCAGAAGGGCCCAGGTACAAGAGTGACAGACACTGTAGGTTTAGCCTGTGAATAAAAAAAATTAGGTGCATTATAAAACAGTAGTAAAATAATCCCCCTGCTCCCCTTCTCCTGATGGGTGACCCCAAGTCTGACCTTGTACCTGTCCATGGGGCATCATCACTGAATGGGGGAGCTGTTAACGAGGCACCACAGGGATTGGCTGTAGCCCCCTCACTATTCAACTTTGTAATTAACCATCTGGAAGTAAATATAAAATCACTGCTGATAAAGTCTGTGGCTAGCACAGCTTGGAGGAGTGGTAAATAATGCTAATGATGGGGCAGTTGTACAGAGCAGCCTGGATGGTTTGGTAAACTGGGATTAGTAAAACAAATGCAGTTTAATACAGCCAAAAGCCAGGCCCTATAGCTGGGATCGGAGGCTGGTGGCCACACCTAGAGCCTAGGGAACCGTAGCCTGGAAAGCAGGGACTATGAAAAGGATTTAGGGTCATAGAGGACAAACAGCTGAACCTGAACTTCTGTGAGCTGCTTTCAGGTTAAGCCTGCAGCTTTGGGCAAGTAATTCAGACCCTGGGTCTGTGTTGGAGCAGAAGGGCGTGTCTGGCTCAACAAGACAGGGTGCTGGGGTCCTGAGCTGCCAGGGCAGGAAAGCAGGGGCAGAAGTAGTCTTGGCACATCGGTTGGCAGCTCCCAAGGGGCTTTCTGTGATCCAACCCGTCACAAGGGACAAAACACTCCAATCCCTCCCGGTGGGAGGAGCCAGGTTTGCTCTTCAAATTCTGTCCTTGGTAAATGTCCAGGTCTGGGAATGTCCCACAACAGCATTTCTAATGGGAATCAGGCTGCAGAACAATTAAACTGCTGACAGCTCCTATGCAGGAGGGGTGGGAATTCAGTCTCTGTGTTCTGTCAGTGCAGCTAGAGCAATAGGAAAAACCTCACCAGTCACTGTAGCAACTGTCTACTCCAAGAGCATTTTAAGTGTAGACAGCCTGAGAGTGAGACCAGTTTTACCTCCAGTTGGCACTAGGGATGCACCAGCACTGAGACTATAGCAATGACAACAGTTCAATGCTTCCAGAGATGGCAGGATTCAAACATACTTGGGAAAGCCCCAAGGGATTTCTAGTCCAGCACCTTAACCCCTCAGCCACAACTATCTGATGGCCACTAGCTTCCCTACACTATGATTCTCTTCTCAGTGAATTATCACTTCACATTGTTTGCTCAGACCAGCCTTCCCGGCCCACTCACTGCTGTGCGGGGCGGTAAGTGTGTCCATTGCTGGACAGCAGGAATTCCTGCCCATTTCCCTTCCGGCTGGAGCAGGATTGGAGTGTGTTTGTGTTAATGACATTGCTGTAGATTGTTGTTCGTTCCCCATCTTGACAATTCAGACAGTCCCTTTCCCATTCAGATCTCCAGCATCTTGTTCCAATAGCAGGGGTCCAGTTTTCTCTGGGTCACTGACACGTTTCAGGGGGTTGGTGAGTGAACTCAGCCTTGCATTCCGTCCTTGATGGGGCAGGACAAGGGTGGTCAGTTTTGTTGGTTCAGAAAGTTGGCAACCCTAGATCCAGGGGAAACAAACACCCAACGAGGCTGGCCAGGGGCAGGACATCAGCTTGGAGGGGAGGGGTGGGGGTGGCAGTGACATCACAAAGGCCTGTTGCAGGAACTCAGCCTATTGGGCAAAGGTGGTGGGGAGGGGGTGACCTCACAGAGAGACCCTGACATCAGCCGGGCAGGACAAAGGTGCAGGGCCAGGCCAGTCTCTGAGACCCCCCTGGCTTTGCTGCCGCAAGTCTCCTTCGCGAGGTCTCTCCTCGAGGACTGAGAGAGAATTAGGATTCACGGATATGAGCATGAGGAGGAACCTCTGTGGAGTTTTCTCCTTTCCTACCATTGATTGTGCCAAAAACAAACTTCCCTTTTAAAAGGTAAGAGGCCCAGAGAGGTTTGGAACCTGTTCAGTCTGATCCCCCTGGTCCAGGCAGCATTCTAGGCCCAGAAAACACTGGCTTAAGGTGGCCAAATTTGATTTCCTCCCTAGGACTTTGACACTTGGAATCCCTGGGGACATTGGGGTTTATCCTTTTTGGTTTCCCTTTTCCTCTTTCCTCCCCCCTTTCTCCTCTTCTCTTGCTTCTTTTTCCCCTTTCCCCGGCTTCCCTCCCTCTACCAAGGAGGGGTGTGTGTGGAGTGTGGATGGGGTGGGGGGGTGCTCTCATTGCGGGAGGTCCTCACAAAGAGGTGGGGCTGGATTTGAGAGTGATCCCCTCTGATGGTGACCTGGGCCGTCCTTTGGGACATCTGGTGAGACCTCTCAGCCTCCCTCCCCTCAGAGTCTCAGTGCTGATTGGCCGAGCAGGGGGCTATCGCCAGCGAGGAGACTCAGGTCCTTTAGGTCTCTTTTCAAATCAGGCAAATAAGTCACAACCAATGCAATGTATGGGATTAAGCTTGCTGCTTCTCTCCATTAATTGTCTCTTAGCAGGTCAGGATTTCCACTAGTGGTCGAGGTCTTCTAAAATACTGGCTGAATAATTACTATGAACCACTGTTGGTCTGTAGCTCACTTGAGAGCACTTTATTCTGATCAGTCACTGTATGAAATTCAAGATGTCACAGATAGGTTGAAAGTCAGGAGCAGTGTTTCCTCAAATTTTTTATGTCCGTGTGCGGAATGAATTTTGTGATGTGCACCAATATGTTCAATTTTGTAATGTGACACATCACCTGTATATTGCTGCACATCACAAAATTCATTCTGCACATGGACGGTGTGTTGCAGGGGTGAGGCTGAAGGGTTCGGAGTGTAGGAGGGGGCTGAATTGGGGCAGAGGTTTGGGGTGTGGGCTCTGGGGTGGGGCTGGGAATGAGGGGCTCAGGGCTAGGGCAGAGGGTTGGGGTGCAGGGGGCTGAGGGCTCCGGCTGGGGGTGCGGGCTCTGGGGTGGGGATGGGAATGAGGGGCTTAGGGCTAGGGCAGAGGGTTGGGGTGCAGGGGGGTGAGGGCTCTGGCTGGGGGTGCGGGCTCTGGGGTGGGGCTGGGAATGAGGGGCTCAGGGGTGGAGCAGAGGGTTGGGATGCAGGGGGCTCAGGGCTCCAGCTGGGGGTGTGGGCTCTGGGGTGGGGCTGGGAATGAGGGGCTCAGGGCTAGGGCAGAGGGTTGGGGTGCAGGAGGCTGAGGGCTCCGGCTGGAGGTGTGGGCTCTGGGGTGGGGCTGGGAATGAGTGGCTCAGGGCTAGGGTAGAGGGTTGGAGTGCAGGGGGGTGAGGGGTCCAGCTGGGGGTGCGGGCTCTGGGGTGGGGATGGGAATGTGGGGCTTAGGGCTAGGGCAGAGGGTTGGGGTGCAGGGGGGTGAGGGCTCTGGCTGGGGGTGCGGGCTCTGGGGTGGGGCTGGGAATGAGGGGCTCAGGGCTGGAGCAGAGGGTTGGGGTGCAGGGGGCTCAGGGCTCCAGCTGGGGGTGTGGGCTCTGGGGTGGGGCTGGGAATGAGTGGCTCAGGGCTAGGGCAGAGGGTTGGGGTGCGGGGGGGTAAGGGCTCTGGCTGGGGTTGTGGGCTCTGGGATGGGGCTGGGAATGAGGGGCTCAGGGCTAGGGCAGAGGGTTGGGGTGCAGGGGGCTGAGGGCTCTGGCTGGGGGTGTGGGCTCTGGGATGGAGCTGGGAATGTGGGGTTTGGGGAGCAGGTTGCCCCAGGGAGAGAGGACTCCCCCCAGCCCTCTCTCACCACAGCAGCTCAGGGCTAGGTGAGAGAGCACCTGTCTCCTGGTCGCAGCAGCTCTGGTGGGGCTGGGGCTGGGGCTGGGGGAGGGGACAGGATTTATTTTTCCTAAGTCAAAACGGGGAAGGGAAGGAGTTATGCTTCAGTTTTTACCTTATAAACTTTGGTCCTGTCTAATATATAAGACGCTATGGGAATAAGACACCATGTCATGTGGTGACATCACAAGAGCAGAGGGTATGAGAACTGCAGCAACCGAGAGGGCAGGGGATTTAGAGTCAGATTGCTTCAAATGCTGCATTCGTCGGCTGCCATTTAACAGCAACGCTTAGCTAACAGAATGGAGAAAGGAATTCTCTGCTAAAGATTCAACCTGCCCCTTTGGCCAACTCCACCCCTTCCCTGAACAGAGTGTGCTCAGAACAACACTCCCCCCCCCCCCGCACACACACACACAAGCACACAGCTGGGCGCCCAGCACAAAGCAAGGGAGGGGGTTGTTTGGCTTGTTTTATTTTTACTTTGCAAAAGGTTTTTTCAAAAGCATTTTCTGCCCCTGTTTCCTATGGTAAGGAAGCAAATGGTTGTGGGGAAAGGAACCTGAGAGTGGTGGAGCCAGGGCAGTGGGGGGAAGTTGCCGGAGGCTGAAGAGGGCAACGGGGGGCTGAAGGTGACCAGGTGCGGGGAAGGGAACAGTTGGGGGAGGCTGAACGGGGCGATGGGGGGCAGTTGGAGGAGGCTGAAGGGGGAGATGGGGGAAGGGGACATTTGGGGGGAGGCTGAAGGGGGCAATGGGTTGAAGGAGGCTGGGGCAGAGTGGCAGTTGTGGGGGCTGCTCATCCCCATGGGAGGGGAGGAGGAAGAGGAGCTGCCCTTGTATCAGAAGCCGTTTCCTATTAGAACTTGCAACTTCACTGTTCCTGAGCAGGGTCCTGTGATCAAAGGGGAACTAGATGGGTTCATGGAGGACAGGTCCATCAATGGCTGTTAGCCGGGATGGGCAGGGATGTGTCCCTAGCCTCTGTCTGTCAGAAGCTGGAAATTGGGCAACAGGGGATGGGTCACTGGATGATTCCTGTCTGTTCATTCCCTCTGGGGCACCTGGCACTGGCCACTGTTGGCAGACAGGACACTGGGCTAGATGGACCTTTGGTCTGACCCAGTCTGGCCGTCCTTATCTTCTAAAGTACTTCTCACATGCTCAGTAACATCTGCAAGTTGCTGCCCTCACGCGCCATCAGAATCTGCTCCCTGCAATCAAAGGCAGGGAATATCCCCCTGAAGGGGAGAAATCAGAGGGGAGGGATGGGCAGAGGGACAAATCTGGGACAAGCTCAGGGGTTCAGACTGGGGTGGGGCTGCCCTGCCAGCTAGGTGCAGAAGGGAAAACCCCCAGATAGAGGGAGGCAGAGGGGATAAAAGTTACCACGGGTGGGGGGAGCCATCAGCAGCAGTTCCAAACTAGGGTGTGGTGGAGGGTAGAAGGACTTGTGTTCCTCACTGGATGGTCCATCTCAGCACCCCCTCCCCAGGGCTGTGGTGTTAAAGGCCCCGGGTGGCCCAGTGCCCAGGTACCGCAGCTCTGCTCTAGCTGAAATGGTGACTGAGCTGCCGAAGGAGACATGATTCAGGGAAATAGTTTACACCCTCCCCCCACCCCCCTGGGCTCTGCTGGCATCAGCTCCTGAGCCAGAGACTGCAGGTGATAGGAGAGATCTGGGGTAAGTGCTGGGGCTTGGCTGGAAAGTGACTCTGCAGAAATGGCTCCTGCTCACTCCATCTCTGCCCCCGAGTGTCTGCATGGTGCAGAGCTGCTGCCCCAGCGCCCCCAGGCTCACCCCGTTAGCAGTGGCTGTAGCTATTGGCAAAGAAATGCCCACGGGAATGCAGGACAGTGACCAACTCTTCGTGCAGGAGGGAGAGCGGAGAGACTGGACGGGGCAGCTGGAGCAATCAGTGGGGAGGGAGGTTCCGGGCACCCAGCCTTGCCCAGCTCCATTCCCTGCAGCCCCCCGGGGCAGTGACTTTCCTGGGAGAGGGGAGGGGCAGAGAGAGGAAAAGCCAGTTCCTGCCTCTGCCTGGTCCCTGCGCTGCTGAGGGAATGGGCTGTTCTGGGGACAGTGTCGGGGGATCCCCCAAAGGGGCTCCTTTGATTCTGCTCTTTTCTGGCGTTTGGCTCAGAGACTCTGTTCCTGGGAGAGTGTAATAGCGTCTGGTGGGTTTAGTCCCGGGGGAGAGGTTGGGTCTGTGCTGTAATAGCGTCACTGAGGCTTCTCCCAGCATGGCAGAGTCTAGAGTGTCTGTCTGCAAGGACAGAGCCTGGGGGAATCGGGGTGTGAAATGGACTAACACTCATTCAGAAACCTCCCGAATTTCCCTTCTCACCCTGACAGGCTGCAGAATAACGACCCCATTTTGCTCCAGACCGTCCCATCTTCCTAGGGGCCGGGGAAGGGAAATGGCTGTGGTGGATCCAGCTCAGGTAGGAGATTTTGGGGGAGCTGCTGGGGAGGGTTGTTGTAGAGGGGGAGGGTCATGAAATCATAGAGTTCACAGTTCTAAGGAAGGGTAGAAGGGAGTACAGCAAAATAGAGACAATGGATTTCAGGAAGGCGGATTTTGGTAAGCTCAGAGAGCTGATAGGTAAGGTCCCATGGGAATCAAGACTGAGGGGAAAAACAACTGAGGAGAGTTGGCAGTTTTTCAAAGGGACACTATTAAGGGCCCAAAAGCAAGCTATTCCGCTGAGTAGGAAAGATAGGAAATGTGGCAAAAGACCTCCTTGGCTTAACCACGAGATCTTGCATGATCTAAAAAATAAAAGGAATCATATAAAAAATGGAAACTAGGACAGATTACAAAGGATAAATATAGGCAAACAACACAGGAATGCAGGGGCAAGATTAGAAAGGCAAAGGCAGAAAATGAGCTCAAACTGGCTACGGGAATAAAGGGAAACAAGAAGCCTTTTTATCAATACTGTCGGAGAAAAACACAGTTCTCACTCTTTGGTTGGGTACAGCAAAGTCAGATACTTTATTCTCTCTCTAACAATTGCATAGAGGGAGAGAGTGCACTAGGACACAGGGTCTCCCCCTCCTAGGCAGGTCTCTCCCAGGTAAACAATTACAGAAAGCATTTATACCTTTTGTTACAGACAATAATGAGCAACAGCTGCATTTTGTTTATACATAGGTCATCCTGATATCTTATTTTCCTCACTTGTTTAGACTCTAGTCTACATACAATATTATCTACACAAGGCCGAAACAACTTCTCACACAGTTCTTTCCCACTCGCCTCACACAATCCTCGCTTCTACAAATCTCGCGTTATTAGGGTTACAGTTAGCCTAACTCTTGCTAACAAACTGTCATGCATTGCAATCCCCTTCCTGTCTGTTCTTTCTCTGCTTCCACAATACATTAGAAGCAAGAGGAAGACCAAGGACAGGGTAGGCCCACTGCTCAGTGAGGAGGGAGAAACAGTAACAGGAAACTTGGAAATGGCAGAGATGCTTAATGACTTCTTTGTTTTGGTCTTCACCGAGAAGTCTGAAGGAATGACTAACATAGTGAATGCTAATGGGAAGGGGGTAGGTTTAGAAGATAAAATAAAAAAAGAACAAGTTAAAAATCACTTAGAAAAGTTAGATGCCTGCAAGTCACCAGGGCCTGATGAAATGCATCCTAGAATACTCAAGGAGCTAATAGAGGAGGTATCTGAGCCTCTAGCTATTATCTTTGGAAAATCATGGGAGACAGGAGAGATTCCAGAGGACTGGAAAAGGGCAAATATAGTTCCCATCTATAAAAAGGGAAATAAAAACAAGCCAGGAAACTACAGACCAGTTAGTTTAACTTCTGTGCCAGGGAAGATAATGGAGCAAGTAATCAAGGAAATCATCTGCAAACACTTGGAAGGTGGTAAGGTGATAGGGAATAGCCAGCATGGATTTGTAAAGAACAAATCATGTCAAACCAATCTGATAGCTTTCTTTGCTAGGATAACGAGTCTTGTGGATAAGGAAGAAGCGGTGGATGTGGTATACCTAGACTTCAGTAAGGCATTTGATAGGGTCTTGCATGATATTCTTATAGATAAACTAGGCAAATACAACTTAGATGGGGCTACTATAAGGTGGGTGCATAACTGGCTGGATAACCGTACTCAGAGAGTAGTTATTAATGGTTCCCAATCCTGCTGGAAAGGTATAACAAGTGGGGTTCCACAGGGGTCTGTTTTGGGACCGGCTCTGTTCAATATCTTCATCAACGACTTAGATATTGGCATAGAAAGTACGGTTATTAAATTTGCAGATGATACCAAACTGGGAGGGATTGCAACTGCTTTGGAGGATAGGGTCATAATTCAAAATGATCTGGACAAATTGGAGAAATGGTCTGAGGTAAACAGGATGAAGTTTAACAAAGACAAATGCAAAGTGCTCCACTTAGGAAGGAACAATCAGTTTCACACATACAGAATGGGAAGAGACTGTCTAGGAAGGAGTACGGCAGAAAGGGATCTAGGCGTTATAGTGGACCACAAGCTAAATATGAGTCAACAGTGTGATGCTGTTGCAAAAAAAGCAAACATGATTCTGGGATGCATTAACAGGTGTGTTGTGAGCAAGACATGAGAAGTCACTCTTGCACTCTACTCTGCGCTGGTTAGGCCTCAACTGGAGTATTGTGTCCAGTTCTGGGCACCACATTTCAAGGAAGATGTGGAGAAATTGGAGAGGGTCCAGCATGGTCTAGACAGTATTTGGTCCTGCCATGAGGGCAGGGGACTGGACTCAATGACCTCTCGAGGTCCCTTCCTGTCCTAGAATCTATGAATCTATGAAGGAGGCAACAACCTGTCATGTGTGATCTAAGGAGCAGGAAAAGAATCTGGGAATTACCTTTGGTAAAATCTCATCTTCTTTCGAAAACCTGTGGAAATAGCTGATTCAAGAAGTTGTTGACAGATGGATAGTACGCGTCTATCAGCTCCTGGGTTCACTAGCCGTTGTCAACCAAGCAAGTTGGCAGACTGAAGGCAGGGCAAGAATGCTGAACCAGAACGGTCTTTGCTCTTGTCACACATGACATCACAATAAACTTACGCACACACACACACACACACAGACATACAGACAGAGGCTGGTACCATTAGCAACAGGAATTTTGATTTCTGGGAGGGGCTGCACAAAGGACTGATACTTTGCATGTACAGAATATATCACATTGTACCTGGGGAGTCACAAAGTAGTTTACAAACTTGAATTCAAGGAGCCTGACAGCTGCCCTGAGCAGGACCAGGTGAAGGTGGGGCTGTACTGAGGGGTCTGCGAGCTGCAGCGGGACGAGCTGGACTGGGTTTCGCTCTGGTGGAGCAGGTGAGAGGGTCTGGGGGCCAGTGCATTGGGGGAGGGGCTGTCACCCCAGTGGCCAAAGCCCGGAGCACTGACCCCCTCACCCCTCTTGTGGCTGAAGTCCAGAGCCCCAACCTCCCTCCCTGCCCTCCTGTGGATGAGTCGCAGAGCCCAGAGCCCCCACTCCCCTCCACCTCCCCAGCGGCTGAAGCTTGGAGCCCTGATCTCCCCCGCATGGCAGCCGAAGACCAGGTCTCTTCCCTTCATCTCTCTTGGTGGCTTGAGCTTGGACCACAAGCCCGGAGTCCTCCCTCCCCCCCTCCGCCCTGGGTGCTATAGCCCGGATCCTGGAGTCTCTACCCAGTTGTGGGAGACCAGAGCCCCAAACCCAGAGCTCCCCCTCCAACGATCAAGCCTGGAGCCCTGAGCCCATCTCCACCCCCGGGAGTTGTTTCGGAAGATGGTACACGACTATGTAGGGCCCTATGAAATCTCTTTTATTATTGGGGATTTTCCAATTTAGTATTTTCTGAGTTTTGTCCTTTCCATTTCTTAAAAATTAATTCCGTCTTTATGGTTTTTGTGTTAATCACAATTGTTTGATACACTGACCACAGTTAAGTAGCTTTACTATAAATGCACACAAATGTTCAGAAATGGCTTGCAAGGGGAGAAACTGATTTTACTAAAAGAATCCTACCATTTAAACAAAACTTCCTGCAGATGCCCAGAGTACGGTAAAAGTGACATTTTAAACTCACCTTTTAAAGTAGCCGTCAGTAACCCGACCAACTGACATTGCTGAACAGCGACACTACAGTCCACAGCAGTGTGTGTGTGCATGGGGGAGGGAGGTTGTGGGGGGAGTGGAGTGTGTGTGTGTGTGTGTGTGTGTGTGTTGGGGGAGAGTATGTATGGGTGTGTTGGGGAGTGGGGGAGGAGTGTGAGTGTGTGGGTGGAAGTTTATGGGGCGCAGTGAAGGTGAGTGTGTGGGGGTGGGGGGGCAGAAGTTTGTGGGGGCAGTGGAGGTGAGTGTGTGGGTGGGGGTGTGTGTGGGTGGAAGTTTGTGGGGGCACTGGAGGTGAGTGTGGGGGTGGGTGGAAGTTTGTGGGGGCAGTGGAGGCAAGTGTGTGGGTGTGTGTGGGTGGAAGTTTGTGGAGGTGAGTGTGTGGGTGGGGGGGTGTGGGTGGAAGTTTGTGGGGGCAGTGGAGGTGAGAGTGGGGGTGTGTGGGGGTGGAAGTTTGTGGGGGCAGTGGAGGTGAGTGTGGGGGTGGGGGTGTGTGTGGGTGGAAGTTTGTGGGGGCAGTGGAGGTGGGGGTGGTTGGAAGTTTGTGGGGGCAGTGGAGGTGAGTGTGGGGGTGGGTGGAAGTTTGTGGGGGCAGTGGAAGTGAGTGTGGGGGTGGGGGTGGGTGGAAGTTTGTGGGGGCAGTGGAGGTGAGTGTGTGGGTGGGGGTGGGTGGATGTTTGTGGGGGCAGTGGAGGTGAGTGTTTGGGTGGGGGTGGGTGGAAGTTTGTGGGGGCAGTGGAGGTGAGTGTGACTGTGTGTGTTGGGACAGTCAGGAGGCCGGGGGTCCCGTCCTCCGTGTGAGCTGGAGCTGCCTGAGCAGGGCTGAGCTGAGGGGAGAGGAGCAGCCCAGGGAGCTCTGTCTCCCGTGGCCGTGGGGAGCGTCTCGGGGAGAAGCGGATGCTCGGCCCCCGTGAGACGCTCCCCACGGGTGCAGCGGGGGGACCGGGACCGAGCACAGCGACGCCCCGGGGCCGGGCGGCGATGTCCTGGGGCTGAAAGTGCCACTTAGACCTGACCGGGCACCGCGGCTGAGCGCCCCGGGGCCCCCGAGCCGGGCGGTGCGGTGCCGGACCAACCTCCGCGGGGGACGGGGCCCCGCTCTGCCCCGCCCAGTGCCCCGTCCCTGCTCCGGCCCAATCCCATCCCTGCCCCTGTCCCGCCTAGCTCTGCCCCTGCCCCGTCTCCAGTCCAGTCTCTGCTCCGACCCCGCCCCCAGCCCCGCCCCGCTCGGCCCCCGCCCCTAGTCCCGCCCCTGCTCCGCCCCCAGCCCTCCCTTCTCTGCCCCGCCCCTGCCCCGCCCCCAGCCCCGACCCGCTCTGCCCCGGTCCCGCCCCAGCCCCGCCTCCCCCGGGGGCTTGGCCTCTGCCTGATCGCTCTGCTCCACACCCCAGCCGCCACATGTCCCGCCCACTGCGACCTCCTTTCGCATCCCTAGCGCCCCCGCCCCTGAAACTCCTCCACCCAGGCCGAGGCCGAAGCGGAAGTGGAAGTGAGTGCGGAGCTCAGGACGCCATTAGGAGAAGGTCAGAGGCGTCAGAGGGTGTGGCGGGGCCGTTGCGCGCGGCTCCTGCCAGCCCCGGTGCATTGTGGGATTCCTCCTCCCTCCCCGCGAGTGTCTGCTGTTCTCAGTCACGTTTCGCCCTCGCGCCTCCGCGCGCCACAAGGAGCACAGCCCCACCCCAGCGCCTGAGTCTGCGCCCCTGGGGCCCCCTCACCCCCCATCCCCTCCCCCACCCGCTCCCTAGAGCCCCGATATCCCCCCATCCCCTCCCCCACCCGCTACCTATAGCCCCGATATCCCCCTCAGCCCCCATCCCCTTCCCCACCCGCTCCCTAGAGCCCCGATATCCCCCTCAGCCCCCCAATTTGCCCCATCCCCCCGGCCCCCACCCCCCATCCACCCTATGCTCCCAGCCCCGCCCTGTGCCCCATCCACCCCCTGCCCCCTCCCCAACCCGCTCCCTAGAGCTGTGACATCCCCCTCAGCTCCCAACCTGCCCTGTCCGCCCCTGCCCCCAGCCCCCCCAACCAACCCCTGCGCCCCCCCCTGTGCCCGTGGGGACCCCTCAGCCCCCGCATCCCCTCCCGACCTGTTCCCTAGAGCCCCAACATCCCCCTGAGCCCCCATCCCCTCCCCCACTTGCTCCCTAGAGCCCCGACATCCCCCTCAGCCCCCATCCCCTCCCCCACCTGCTCCCTAGAGCCCTGACATCCTTCTCAGCCCCCCAACCTGCCCCGTCCCCCCTGCCCCCCCACCCCCATCCACCCCATGCGCCCTGCCCTGCGCCCCATCCACCCCCTGCCCCCTTCCCCCACCCACTCCCTGCTCCCTAGAGCCGTGACATCCCCCTCAGCCCCCAACCTGCCCCATCCCCCCCAACCACCAACTGCGCCCAGGCCCGCCCTGTGCCCGTGGGGACCCCTCAGTGCCCCCATCCCCTCCCCCACCCGCTCCCTGCTCTGTAGGGCCCTGACATTCTCTTCAGCCCCCCAACCTGCCCCGTCCCTGGGCCTCCCCAGCCCCCCCTCCACCCCCAGCCCTGCCCTGCGCCCATGGGGACCCCTCAGTCCTGCTCCCCAAACTCCCCCTAGTTCACCCTCAGCCCCCCGTCATCCCCCAGTGCTCCCCTCCCCCACCTTGTCCTCTCTCCTTGTCCTTTCCCTTTGCCCTGCCAATGTGCTGCCTCCCCCAGCGTCCTCCTCCTACCCCGCCCCAATCGACTCCAGCCCATTTCTCCAGTGCTGGGCCCCACGTCCCTGTCACCCCATTGCCTTCTCCATCCCCAGTGTGCAAGTCCCTTATCTCCACTCTCTGCTACCCCCCAACCTGCCGGATTCCCCTTTTCAGCCCCCGTGGGGCCCTCCAACCTGCCCCACCCGTCCTCTCTGGGCTCTCTAAATCCCCCAGTCCCACAGTGCACTTGGTAACCCTACTCTCCTCTACCCCTAATCCCCCTAGTCCCTTACCTTGGGTCCTCCTGGACACCCCAACCCCACAGTCCCGCCCCCACATATATCCCAGTCCCTCATTCACACGCTGAGCCAGTCCCTCGGGGCCCCCACTGCCCACCAAACTTCTCCATCCATGAGGCCCGGGAAGGGGGGGCAAGCTCCCAATTTGGCTGGGCTTGGTGTGTATGTGTGTGCTGGGCTCACAAAGGCGTTTTGCTCCCTTGGGGTGGGGTGTGGTTTTTGGCACAAGGTGACATGGTTTGGTAGCCCTGTGGATGCCATGTGGTGTCTGGAATGGGGCGTGTATGTTCCCATGATGCCCCTTCCCCTCTGCCTGCAGAGCTGAGGACAGACAGGTCTGAGGAGCAGAGCAGGAGTTCTGGGAAGGAGAAGAGCAATATGAAGATGGAGTCTAAGATGACATCAGGTGACTTCTGTGGAGGGAGACATGCTGGACAGCGCCAAGGACTGGGGAGACAACCAGGTGTGAGCCCAGGGCGCAGAGAGAGCTGGGGGAGGGTCTCTGTGTCTGTAACACTTCCCAGTCCTCTCTCACAGATGGAGTCCAAGAGGGATAGGAAGGAGAGGACGAGAGCCCCAGTACTAAAGAAAAATAAGGTGCATCCTAGCTGGGCCTGGGGCTCTGTGGGGTTAAGACCAGTGGAAGGGACAAGAGTCTCCTGTGCAGAGTGACTATGTTGGGTGCAGGTGCAGTGGGGTGCTTTCTAATTGTAGCTCTGACAACATCATGGGAAGGGGGTTCAGGGTAGAGCCCTGGGGTGTGGGAGATGCGAGAAGGAGAGCCTGGCCATCACGGCAGATTGTGATGATAACTTTTGTTTTTCCTTCTTGTGTTGTGTTTGGCACCAAGGGAAAAGAAGTGTGTGGTGGGGGTGGGGGACAGAGTCCGTCTCGGTGGTGAGATGGAAAGTGAGCGAGAGCGCAAGAGTTGTTGATGCCAGGCAAGAGCTGTCCAGCTGGGAGCGGAGCAGCTGTCACTGTCTGTGAGATCAGTGTCTGGTTTGGTGAGGGCTCTGGTCACAGCCCCCCTGGCTCCAGGCAGGGACTTCCCGTTAGCTGGGTGTGGGTTTGTTTAAAAAAAGAACAAAAAAACAAGAAAAAGGGTTTCCTGACTAGCTGTGGATTCAAGGAAGTTGATGTTGCCATTTGCGGGGGCTGTTCATCTCTCTGGCCAGCAGTGGTGTTTGCTCCCTAGCAGTAGTTGGGTCCATGAGGGTGACTCCCTGTTCTGAGTTTTGTTCCTTCCTCCTAGGTTTCTCTCTCTCTCTCTTCTCTGTGTTGGCCAACTCACACTCAAACACTCTCTCTCTCCTTTCATGAACACCTGTCATGTTCAGTTGCCTGCATCCTCTTCCTCTGTGGTTCCCCCTCCCCCCGTCCCACCCAGTCTCCTATGGGCTAGTCTGGGTCTATCTGCCTATCACAGAATCAGAGAATATCAGGGTTGGAAGAGCCCTCAGGAGGTATCTAGTCCAACCCCCTGCCTAAATCAGGACCAACCCCCTGCCTAAATCATCCCAACCAGGGCTTTGTCAAGCCTGACCTTAAAAACCTCTAAGGAAGGAGATTGCACCACCTCCCTAGGTAACCCATTCCAGTGCTTCACCACCCTCCTAGTGACAAGGTTTTTCCTAATATCCAACCTAAACCTTCCCCACTGCAACTTGAGACCATTGCTCCTTGTTCTGTCATCTGGTACCACTGAGAACAGTCTAGATCCATCCTCTTTGCAACCCCCTTTCAGGTAGTTGAAAGCAGCTATCAAATCCCCCCTCATTCTTCTCTTCTGCAGACTAAACAATCCCAGTTCCCTCAGCCTCTCCTCATAAGTCATGTGCTCCAGCCCCCTATTCATTTTTGTTGCCCTCCACTGGACTCTTTCCAATTTTTCCACATCCTTCTTGTAGTGTGGGGCCCAAAACTGGACACAGTACTCCAGATGAGGCCTCACCAATGTCGAATAGAGGGGAATGATCATGTCCCTCGATCTGCTGGCAATGCCCCTACTTATACAGCCCAAAATGCCGTTAGCCTTCTTGACAACAAGGGCACACGGTTGATTCATATCCAGTTTCTCATCCACTGTAACCCCTAGGTCCTTTTCTGCAGAACTGCTGCCTAGCCACTCGGTCCTTAGTCTGTAGCAGTGCATGGGATTCTTCTGTCCTAAGTGCAGGACTCTGCACTTGTCCTTGTTGAACCTCATCAGATTTCTTTTGGCCCAATCCTCTAATTTGTCTAGGTCCCTCTGTATCCTATCCCTACCCTCTAGTGTATCTACCACTCCTCCCAGTTTAGTGTCATCTGCAAACTTGCTGAGGGTGCAGCCCACGCCATCCTCCAGATCATGAATGAAGACATTGAAGAAAACCGGCCCCAGGACCGTCGCTTGAGGCATGGTCTCTACCATACTGGGAAGGATGCATACTGCCTGCCAGGCTAAGGGGGTTGCTCTTCCCACTCCTATCTTTCTAGAGAGCCTTCCTAGCTGTAACTGGGGCACAGCGTGAGTGGCCAGTCATGTCTTTGGGGCTGTGGGGTCTAAGACTGAGAGGGGTGGGCTCACGGTCATCGCTTTGGGCACAGGAGAAGTGGGGCTGGGATTGGAGATGCCTAGAACCCCCTTATCGCCTCCTAGCTCCATTACTGCATCACCCAAAAGCCTTGCTCAGGGGCCACGCCCAGTACCAGGTTTCCGATGGTGCCCTGGCCCTGCCCTCTCCACTTGTGATGCACCCTGAGGCCCCCTGCCCGCTGGCTCCTCTCCCCTCTACCCCCCCCCCCCCGTCCCCTGCTCGCTCCTCTCGGCCGGCCAGGCCCAGGGCTCCTCTCCGCCCCCTGCCCCCCACCCACTGCCACTGCTTGCTCCTGTCCGCCGCGGTGGTGAACGCTATAAGGGTGAGGCTCTCTTCTCGGGCACTAGCTCTCCTAGCTCAGGACATGGGGCTCCTTCCTCTGCCCAGTCTCTCCGAACGACCTGTGTCTTGTGGACATGAGCCTGCTCCTGTCGCCAGGTGGCTGACAAAGGAGTCTCCTGCCTGGGGAGGCTCTGGCATTGTGATGCAGGCACAGTACAGCAGGCAGTTAACACTAGGGCAGTAGTTCTTCCTTCCCAGAAACAGGAAGTATGTGCTTGCAAAAGGGGACAGCCCCCCCAACCCCACAGTGCAGCGCAAGGTCGGTGTATCTCAGCAGGGAGCAGCAGGAACTCCTAACCCTACATGGGCTGGGATTGATACCTGGCTGGCCTGGGCCCCTAGAGGTGTGAGAGCCACATGAAGATTTGTTTGTGGCTTTTCCCCTTCAGGGGGCCTAAGGAGCTCTTTCTCCCAGAGCTGCATGGGAGGAAGTGAAGGCTCAGCCCTGAGCTGGAGGCTGGCAGTGATATTCTGTTCAGGGCTGGTGGGGGGAAGCTCCCCGCGGTGAGGCTTAGAGGCTCTCTGCTGCAATCGGGCCTGTGAGATATTAGTCTTGCAGTATTTGTTCAGTGCTGATGGATTGGCTGTAGGAGCTGGGTCTGGGGAGTCGCCACAAACTGCCCGGCGGAAAGAGGGGACTGTTCAGTTCTGCTGACTTTGCAGCTGGACGCAGCCTTTTGGGTCCTAGTGCCGGTGGTGCTCCCCGTCTGTGTGCTGGGAGGGGCCATCCTGTTCTCTGTACAGCAGGGAGTGCATGTGCTGGGGCGGGGCAGGGGGGGCTGGGGGAAATAAGCAGTAGGGAAGGAAGGGGGTGGTATGGGGAGGAGATGGGCAGTGGGGAAGGGGCATGGGTTGGGAAAGAGAAGGGAATGGGGGATGCGGGGGCAGGGGAAAACCGGGAGCCCGGCATGCAGCATCCTCTTGGCAGCAGCTGAGGCTCGCCCGTTAAGCAGCCCCATCGAACCCTCCCCCTGACTAGCCCCACCTCCCCTGCATCTGTACCACCCACCCCACAGAGCCCCAGCCAGCTGCACTTGGACCCCCACCCCAATGAGCCCCACCTCCCCTGCACCCGCCCTCCCGCTGAGCTCCCCACACCTAGACACCCCCTGCTGAGCCCCAAGCACCTTCACCTGGACCCCTCTACAGAGTCCCACTGCCCCATCAACCCCCAATGAGCCCCTGTGCATCCAGATCCCCCACTGAGCCACCTGCACCCCGACTGCTCCACCCAGAACCCTGTTAGCCCCACCTGGATCCCCCACACTGAGCCCCTCCACACTTGGATCCTGCTGGGCTGAGCCTGCCTCCCACACCTGGTGCACCTGGCGCAGAGGGGCAGTGCCCAAAGGTGTTCCTGGGGCAGGCCCATCCCTTACAATGTGTCAGGGTCGGGTGCAGCCTCACTGTCGAGTCCCTGTCCTGGGAAGGGAGGGGGGAGGCTGCAGGGTGATCTCCCACCTCCATGCAGCCAGTGGCCTGGGCTCCCTCTGCCAGGCTGCAGCTTCCACGTTTATGTATTGACAAATAAAATTTGCAGAATTTTAAAATAGTGCACAGAATTTTTAATGATTTGGTAGTGAATTCCCTCAGGAATATGGAGTGCTGGGCAGTTGTGAGGGGCCTGTGAGAGGGGCACTAGGCAGTGGGGGGTGCTGGTTATCGGGCTCTGCGGGCCAGAGGGGCACTGGGCATGGGAGTTGCCAGGCATAAGGGAGTGGGGGTAATGGGTGGGGGGTAGTATGGCAGAGCACGCTGGCAGCGCAGGGCTGGGTGGGCCAGTGGCCTCTGGCGGGGCTGCGTGGACCGTGGCTGTACCTTCCCTCTCCCCCCCACGCCTTGCCCCTGGCCAGCCCCTCACTCTGGGGATCAACCCCCCTCGTGCCATGCCCCATTCCCCCATGGGAGCCCACAAATCTGTTTGGCGCCAGCCCTACAAAAGGTTAATCGGGCCCTGTCCACGCCTCCTTGTGCTGGGCAGTGCATGGACAATCGGAGGGACAGCGGGATGATGTGGAGATCAATGAGTGTGTGAGGCAGGCAGATGGATGAAGGGGTGTGTGTGGCATACAGTGGGGGCTGGCCCTGTCATCTGCTGCCCCCGTCTGACTCCGCCCCGTCTCTCGCAGGCAGCACTCAGCAGCGTGTGGCTCTGTAGCGTTTCACTGGTGCCTACATCCAGTGCGTACACCTGGGCGTAATGTGCTCCTGGAGAGCTCGGGCAGGGACAAGCGTGGGGCTCACGGCTGCTGAACCAGCTACTCCAGAGATTGCCACAGATCTCACCCCCCTTGGGCAGCAAGACCCTGGCCGGGGGTTCCTTGTCCCTCCTCGCAGCCAAAGCAGCCTGCTCAGCACGGAGACCGAGGTCACCTGCCCCCGCCCAGCCTGGCTGGAGCTGCTCCAGCCCCGAATTGCTGGTATCCAGCCTGGCTGGAGTTGGTTTGATGTCCTAGCGGAGTCCGTTCTTTCTCCCCGGTAGATTATGATTTTCCCCACTGCGGTTAGTTGCTCTTTCTCTGGTTCCCCATAGCCCCTCCCCAGAGTCTGTCACTGCTTCACCTAAAAGCTGCTTCCCCTTTGGGTCTGTGTGTTCTGGGGTCTCTGCTGGCAGCAGGGACACTGCTCTGGCTTTGGGCAGGTGCTTGGCAAGGTAGGGTTGTAACTTAGAGCTTTCTTCAGCAGAAATGTTAGTAAAATTAGCCTTTGCCTCATTTCTGAAAGTGCAGAATAAGGGTACGTCTACACTTACTTCCTGGTTCGGCGGCAGGCAATCGATCTTCTGGGATCGATCTCGGAAGTGCTCGCCGTCGACGCCGGTACTCCAGCTCGGCGAGAGGAGTACGCGGCATTGACGGGGGAGCCTGCCTGCCGCGTCTGGACCTGCGGTAAGTTTGGACTAAGGTACTTGGAATTCAGCTACGTTATTAACGTAGCTGAATTTGCGTACCTTAGTTCGAAGTGGGGGGTTAGTGTAGACCAGGCCCAAGACCCGGGCACCCACCTGCTCACCGGGGGTATGTGTGAGTAGGTGTCAGGGTGCAGTGCCCCCTGCTGCCCAGGTGGGATAGTGCCCTATGTGTATCTCCCCCCCAACACTGTGATAGTGATCCCTGCTGGCCAGGCACGGGAGTGCCTTCTTGTTGGAGCAGTGACCCCTGGTGGCCAGGTGCGGCAATGCCTGGCATGTATTCCCCCTATTGTTGCTGCAGCGACCCCTGGTGGCCACTGATGGCAGTTGCCTATGTGACCCCACCACAGGGCCCTGTATGTATATCAGCCATTGGGGCAGTGCCCTCTGCGTATCCCACACTCATCTCGGTGACGCGTGTTGCCCAGGCGGGGCCGTCCCCTGTGTGTATTTACACACCCCAGCCCCTGCACTTGGGCAGTGACCACTGGTAGCCAGAGGAGTCGGTGCCCTAGGTATGTTCTTCACCTCCCCCAAGGGGGCAGGGGCCTGGGTGTCAGGCAGTGCCTGGATATCTTCCAACCCCGTTGTGGCCGTGAGCCCTGCTCCTGGTGTGCGTCACTCCCCACTAGGGATGTGTCCTGGTGGCCACGTGGGGCAGTGCCCTGTGTGTAGCCCCCCCTCACCCTCTGTGCCAGGTATGGCAGGCACTGATCCCTGCATCCCCGTGGGGCAGTACCCTCTGTGTATCCCCCAACTGGGGCAGTGACCCCTGCTGGCCAGCTGGGGCAGTGCCCTGTGGGTGTGTGTCTCCCCTATTTGGGTAGTGACCCCTGGGGGCTAAGTGAGGCAGTGGCCTTTGATTTCCTCTTCTCTGCACACACACACACACCCCCCTCCCTCTCTCCCTCTGTCTGTCTGACACAGTGCCACCTGTTGGCCAGTTGGGGCACTACCCGATGTATATCTCTAGTGATTGGAGCAGTGACCTCCTGGTGGTGGCCTGGTATGGCAGTGCCCTATTGGTATCTCCCCCCCCACACGCACACACCATTGTGGTAGTGGCCACTTCAGGCAGTGGCCTGTTTCATTCCCCTACCACCACCATTGCAGCAGTGACCCCTGGTGGCCAGGTGCGGCAGTGCCCTGCATGTATCCCTCCAACCAGTGCCCAGTCTGTGACCTCTGGTAGCCACGTGGGGCAGTGGCCTGTGTGTACCATCTCCACTGGAGCAGTGACCGCTGGTGTCTTGGTGCTAAGATGCAGCCACCTCTGGGTTACACAGTGGGGCTGTTTATAGGCCAGTGGGGACAGGCCCCCTCTGTTCCAGGAAGTAGGGAATAGCTGGGACTCAGGGCTGAGCGCTCCACCTTGTATGTACGTGTGACGCTCTGAGCACCTTTCCCTGACGTGAAGAAGACCCTGTGTGGCTCCAAAGCTGGTCCAGTAACAGGTATCACCTCACCTGCCTTGTCTCCCTGGTATTCTGCAAGTGTCCAACTTCCCCTTCGCTGCTGTTCTCCAGCCCCCCCCAGGCAACACCCCCCAGGTCTCTTCACCTGCCAAACCTGCCCTGGACCCTGAGCCCGACCCCAACCCTGGGGAGGCTCCCCACCTGCAAACCCTATGGAGCCTGGGGGGCCTGCTCCGAGGAGGGGAGGGGAATCCTGGGGCCACAAACTCAGTCACGGGATTGAGGCTGCCCCTGCAAGGAGAAGCGGGGTGGGAGGGGAGAGAAGATTGAAGCAATGCATGCTGGGAGATAGAATCGTAGAACTGGAAGGGACCTCGAGAGGTCTCTAGTCCAGTCCCCTGCACTCAAGGCAGGACGAAGTATTATCTAGACCAGCCCTGACAGGTGTTTGTCCAACCCGTTCTTCAAACTCCCCAAGGATGGAGATTCCACAACCTCCTTAGGCAATTTATTTCGGAGCTTAACCATCCTGACAGGAAGTTTTTCCTAATGTCCAACCTAAACCTCCCTTGCTGCAGTTTAAGCCCCTTGCTTCTTGTCCTATCCTCAGAGGTTAAGAAGAACAATTTTTCTCCCCCCTCCTTGTAACAACCTTTTAGGTACTTGAAAACTGTTGTTATGTCGCCTCTCAGTCTTCTCTTCTCCAGACTAAACAAACCCAGTTTTTTCAATCTTCCCTCAAAACTCATGTTTTCTAGACCTTTAATCATTTTGGTTGCTCTTCTCTGGACTTTCGCCAATTTGTCCACATCTTTCCTGCAATGTGGCGCCCAGAACTGGATACAATGCTCCAGTTGACACGTAATCAGCGCGGAGTAGAGTGGAAGCATTACTTCTTGTGTCTTGCTTACAACACTCCTGCTAATACATCCCAGACTGATGTTTGCTTTTTTTGCAACAGCGTTACACTGTTAACTCATATTTAGCTTGTGATCCACTACGACCCCCCGAGATCCCTTTCCGCAGTACTCCTTCCTAGGCAGTCATTTCCCATTCTGTATGTGTGCAACTGATTGTTCCTTCCTAAGTGAAGCACTTTGCATTTGTCCTTATTGAATTCCATCCTGTTTACTTCAGACCATTTCTCCAGTTTGTCCAGATCATTTTGAAGTTTAATCTTATCCTCCAAAGCACTTGCAACCCCTCCCAGCTTGGTATCGTCCTCAAGCTTTATAAGTGCACTCTCTATGCCATGATCTACATCGTTGATGAAGATATTGATGTAGCGTCTCACCGGGGCTCTATCTCCCCTCAGCCACGCCGGGCCCCATGACACCATGGGAAATGTGGTGTCTCCTGCCTCCATCTCCCATCAGCCACTGTGAGGCCCATGGCAACATGGGAGTGGTTGTGTCTCCTGCCTCCATGTCCTGTCAGCCACTGCAAGGCTCGGCCCAGACTTCCCATTTCTGGAGCGAGTCCGGAAGCAGAAGTTGCCATGAGTTGGTGCCGGGAAGGGTGGTGCTGTTGTCAGGAGAAAGCAGGAGGAGTAGGTGGGGTCCGTGCTACCGCGGGGAGGTGCCGCCCTTGCTGTGAAAGGGCCCAGCCATTATGGGAGATGTCGTCTCCCTGCCCTGCCACGCTCTGCACCAGCCCCTGCCTGTCACGGGAGGTGCAGGCTCCAGCCTGCGGAGCTGCAGCAGGGAACTTTGGATGTGAGATTGAAATGGAGTTTTAGCGCCATTATTTTTTTATTTAAAAACAGAACAAAACAAACCTAATTTATCTCAAACCTACAAACAGGATTTTACAAACCATGAGTGTGGTTTAGGTCCTTAAAACCTTACATAATTACACACAAATATATACACACGCAAATTCTTTTTTGCCTAATATCCCTTGCACTGCTCTAATTATTTTTTTATAATACTCTACCCTGATTACATTCCCATTTTGTATAATCGAACGCAGTCAAGTTAACTTCCAGTAGACACCCCATATATATAGTGATTTTGATTACAAACATTTCTGTGGGGAAAATCAGCAGCGAAATCATCCTGCCCGAGCATCATGAGATTTTCCCAGGGCCCCCCAAGTTGCCCGAGGCCCCTGGGCATGGGCCCCCTGTGTGTTAATCCACCACTGCAATGGCTGTGGAGCTCAGGATCCCGCTTCCCAGAATGCCCGGAATGCCGGGCGGAGACGGAACACGCAGGGAACGACCACCAGAGCCAATCAGAAGCCAGCGCTCGGAGACAAAGGGCTCGGTTTACATTCGGTTGTTGGCTGTTGGTGGAGAGGAGCGGAGGGAGACGCAGCACAGCCTGGGAGGTGCCCATTGACACTGAGACCGAAGACCTGGTAAGAATCCCCACGTTTGCTTGTTTTCCTTATGAATTTCAAGCCGGCCAAGGAGTACAGGGCGGCATCAGCCCCTAGAGAACTGATACTCAACTCCCATTCTGCTGCGCAGGGGCTAGGAGGGAGCTGGTTGTGGGGGGGTCGGGCCCCTTGTAAATGCTGTTATTGTTGATGGGTTATTTACTCTAGATGCTCCTGTTCTTTCCTTAGTCCCAGGCCTTTCTTCTCTCAGCCCAATAAGCTCCCTCACTTGTTGTGTTGTTACTAGGAGGATTGTGATAGATTTGTACCCCTTGTGCCTGGAGGACGATCCTAGTCTGTTATTGGGCACTAAACACTTCCCCAGGGCACAGCAGCCCTTGTGACTCAGGCGCTAGGAGGGGCCCCTTGGGGTGGAGTCAGCAGGTGCCAAGAGAGTCCTGCACTTCGGACGGAAGAATCCCATGCACCGCTACAGGCTGGGGACCGACTGGCTAAGCAGCAGTTCTGCAGAAAAGGACCTGGGGATTACAGTGGACGAGAAGCTGGATATGAGTCAGCAGTGTGCCCTTGTTGCCAAGAAGGCTAACGGCATATTGGGCTGCATTAGTAGGAGCATTGCCAGCACATCGAGGGACGTGATCATTCCCCTCTATTCGATGTTGGTGAGGCCACATCTGGAGTATTGCATCCAGTTTTGCCCCCCCCGCCCCCACTACAGAAGGGATGTGGACAAATTGGAGAGAGCCCAGCGGAGGGCAATGAAAATGATTAGGGGGCTGGGGCACAGGACTTATGAGGAGAGGCTGAGGGAACTGGGCTTATTTAGTCTGCAGAGGAGAAAAGTGAGGGGGGATTTGATAGCAGCCTTCAACTACGTGAAGGGGGGTTCCAAAGAGGATGGAGCTCGGCTGTTCTCAGTGGTGGTAGATGGCAGAACAAGAAGCAATGGTCTCAAGTTGCAGTGTGGGAGGTCTCAGTTGGATATTAGGAAACACTATTTCACTAGGAGGGCGGTGAAGCACTGGAATGGGTTCCCTAGGGAGGTGGTGGAATCGCCTTCCTTAGAGGTTTTTAAGGCCCGGCTTGACAAAGCCCTGGCTGGGATGATTTAGGTCCCTTCCAACCCTAATATTCAGTGATTCTAAGGACCCAGGTTCCATCCCCCTGAGGGAAGAAGCTCCACTGAGCAGCAGGCAACAGGGCGAAGGCTTGAGCCAGGCCTCAGGGCAGGGGTTGCAGGGCTTTGGCTTCTCTTTCTGGCTCTGCCACTGCCCTGCTGTGGGGCCCTGGGCAGGTCACTTCCCGTCTCTGTACCTCAGTTTCCCCGTCTGTCCAGTGAAGGGATAGACACTTCTCAAACTCCTGGCAGTAGTGAGTCCGGATCAGACAATGAACGTTAAACCCTCTGAGCTCAGAAGGACAGTGGGTGGGTGTTTGGGAAAGAACTCCTACTGATTTCCTGTTAAGCTCCATCCAAAGCCAATAACTAGGGCTGTCAATTGTAATTTAAATGTATTATCCATATTTTTATGGATTTTTTTATAGTTTAAAATATATTGATTTCAGTTACAACAGAGAATACAAAAACAACGAGGAGTCCTTGTGGCACCTTAGAGACTAACACATTTATTTGGAATAAGCTTCCGTGGGCTAAAACCCAAATAAATTTGTTAGTCTCTAAGGTGCCACAAGGACTCCTTGTTGCTTTTGCTGATACAGACTAACACGGCTACCCCTCTGAAACAGAATACAAAGTGTACAGTGCTCAACATATATTATTATTTTTGATTACAAATATTTACACCGTAAAAAAGCTAAAAGAAATTGTATTTTTCAATTCACCTCATACAAGTACCTCAGTGCAATCTCTTTATAGTGAAAGTGCAACTTACAAATGTAGACATTTTTTTAAACATAACTGCACTCGTAAACAAACCAATGTAAAACTTTAGAGCCCACGAGTCCACTCAGTCCTACTTCTTGTTCAGGACCAACAAGTTTGTTTACATTTCCAGGAGATAATGCTGCCCACTTGTTATTGACAATATCACCTGACAGTGAGAACAGGCATTTGCATGGCACTAGTGTAGCCGGCGTTGCAAGGAATTTATGTGCCAGTTATGCTAAACATTTGTATGCTCCTTCATGCTTCAATTTCTAGATTGCACTATCGGTTTTTTTACAGTGCAAATAATAATAATACAGGTGCCCCTCCCCCCACCACGCTGCTCCACTGCTGCTCCCTCCTCCTGGCCCCCGCCCCCATGGAGCCGCCCCCACCAAGCTGCCTGCCCACTGTCTGCTGCGCAGAGCGGGGGTAGGAGTGGGGGGCTGATGTCGGGGTGTCCCCGATCTGGTAGCTGCTGAGCTGGGATTGAGGAACGGGGGCACCTGTCTGCTGTTGCCCTTGGCTCAGGAGTGAAGCCTGGACACCTGGGTTCTCTACCTTCTCAGGCCGGGGAGGGGGTGTGGCCTGGGGCTACAGGAGGACGATGCCTGTCCAGACTGACTGCAGGTCTCTGTCACTGACCCCATTGCTCTAAGGGATGAGATTCCCTGGGGGTCCCAACATCGGGGGAGCTTCGGGAGCAGCCTGCAGAGTGAGCCTTGCCAGTGTGTGCAGAGCCCAGTCCAGGTGCCCCCGGAGGGCAGGGGTAGGAGAGGGAGTCGCCCCAGCTGGGGGGCAGACAGGCCCATTGGCGAGAGGCTGCATTGCCCCAGACTCACGGCTGCTCCCTGCTCAGTTCCAGGATGGACGTGCTGAGGAGGATTCTCAGGAGAAAGGCTCCGCAGGTGGCCCTGGAGCCAGAGGGGGGCAGCTGCCAGCGTCCCCAGACAGAGAGCTGCCCCTCCATCCCCATGGCATGGGAAGCAGCTCCCGGCCACCCCAGGAGATGGACCTGCTCGGCCTTGCTCACCAGGAGGAAACCAGCTCCCAGGGCTGGTGCCGAGCGGAGAGAGACGACATCCAGGCCGAGATGGAGGTGGCCCAAGTTCAGTCTGGGCAGGCAGGACACAGCCCACGGGAGGAGCCAGGCAAGGCAGCTCTGGGTTTGCTTCTGCTGGAAGGCCAGCCCTCAGCCCAGCCGTGTGGGCCAGCAGGAGGCATCCCCAGGGCAGGAGCTGGGGGATCGCTGCCCCAGCAGCTCAACTGGTGCCGGAGGGGAGAGCAGCCGCTCCCTGGAGGCTCCCTGCAACACGGAGGCCGAGTGCTCCTCCACTGCAGGTGAGGAGACCCCCTGGGCATGGGGAGGAGCAAGGGGCCATTAACACCCAGTCACTCTGTCAGAGTCATTGGGGGGATCCCAGCCCAGGGGTCTGGCCTGAGCCACGTGAGCCCAATGACGTCAGCGGGAGTCACAGAGCCAGCCCCTGCAGTGGGGCATGGGGGGAGCTGCTGGGAAGTGGGTCCCTGATGCTTTGGGGCAACTCCCAGGAAGGATGGGACAGTGAAGGGCCCCATCTGTCATGGAGCCATAGGGCTGAGGGTCTCTGGGAGGGGCAGTGTGGGGATCTCTCTGCCATGAGGCCCTGGGGCTGAGAGGTCTGTGGGAGGGGCAGTGTGGGGATCTCTCTGCCTTTGGGTGCTTACATGGGAGGGGGAAACATTAAATCTTCTCTCCCCATCCCTTCACACCCCTGTCCTTCCTCTTCCCCCCTCCCCAGCAAGAGTCACCCTCTGCCCTTGTCTCTCTGATGCAGAGACCCCCACGGACCAGTCAGAGAAGAAGGACCTTGCCCCTGAGGAAAAGGCAGAGGAGGATGAAGATCTGGCCACAGAAGGAGAGGAAGAGGAGGAAGACCTAGAGACAGAGGAGGAGGAGAAGCAGGAAGAGGAAGTCCTGACCACAGAAAAAGAGGAGGAGGTGGAGGGACCTAGCCATAAAAGAGGAGGAGGACATGACCACAGAGGAGGAGGAAGACCTGGACACAGTGGAGAAGGAGGAGGAGGAGAACCTGTCTGCAGAAGAGGAAGAAGAGGAGGAGGAGGGGGAGGAGAACGTGTCTGCAGAGGAGGAGGAGAACTTGTCAGCAGAAGAGGAGGAGGAGGAGCTCTCCATAGAAGCGGAAGAGGACTTGACCACAGAGAAGGAGGAGGAAGAAGGTGGTAAAGGAAGAGGAAGAGAAGGACGTTGCCCTGTTGGAGGAACATCTGATCATGGAGCAAAAGGAAGAAGAGAAGGACCTGGCCATGGAGCAGGAAGAGGAGGAAGAGGAGCACCTGCCTATGGAGGAAGAGGAGAAGGCCCAGGCCACAGAGGAGGACAAGGAAGACCTGGACCAGGAGGAGGAGAAGGAAGAGGACCCGGTAATGGAAGAGGACGAGGATGTGGCCATGCCGGAGAAAGAAGAGAAGGAAGAGGAGGTACTGGCTACGGAGGAAAAAGAAGTGGAAGAGGATTAGGACTTGACCACAGAGAAGGAGCAGGAGGAAGAGGACTTGGCCACAGAGGAGGAGGAGGAGGATGTGGCCATACAGGGGGAAGAAGAAGAGGCGGAAGAGGAGGTAGAGGACCTGGCTATAGACTAGGAGGACCCAGGAATGGAGCAGGACGAGGATGTGGCGATGCAGGGGGAAGAAGAGAAGGAGGTGGACCTGGCCATGGAGGAGGAGGAGCAAGAGGACCTGGCCAGAGAGGAAAACGAGAAGGAGGAAAAGGAGGAGGAGAACCTGGCCACGGAGAAGGAGAGGGAGGACCTGGCCGTAGAGGACAAGAAGGAGGAAAAGGACGAGGAGAACCTGGCCACGGAGAAGGAGCAGGAGGAAGAGGACCTGGCCACAGAGGAGAAGGAGGAGGATGTGGCCATGCAGGGGGAAGAAGAAGAGGCAGAAGAGGAGGTAGAGGACCTGGCTATAGACTAGGAGGACCCAGGAATGGAGGAGGAGGAGGATGTGCTGATGCAGGGGGAAGAAGAAGAGGAGGGGGAGGACCTGGCCATAGGAATGGAGCACGTGGTCATGGACAAGAAAGCGGAAGAGGATGACTTGGATGAGGAGGAGGAGGGCAAGGCCAAGTCCTCCTCCACCTCCATGGCCAGGTCCCCTTTGCCCAGATGCGTAAATAGGGCAGTAATGAGTAGGAGCAGGGAGGGGATCTTACCTCTCTCTATAGCATTGGAGAGAGAGATAATGGAATAGTGACAGCCAGTTCTGGTGTCCGTGTTTTAAAGGATGGTGTTACATTGGAGAGGGTGCAGAAAAGAGTCACACAAATGATCTGAGAGCTGGAGAAAATGACCTACAGTGAGAGACTCAGACTGTAGGTGGGTGAAATTTAATGGCCTGGAACATTCAGGAGGTCAGATGAGATGATCCAATGGTGCCTTCTGGCCTTAAGCTCTATGAAGCATCACCCTCTCCACCCCCCGCTCCGATGTGCTTCACCGCACAGAAGGGTGGCCGGACAGCCTGGAATGGCCCTGCTCCAAAGCGGCCCTGGTGGAGAAGACAGCGGTGAGTGAGAGACGGCTGTGGGGACCTGGCGGGAGGGCAGGAGACCTCGGACAAGGAGGGGGCTCCCCTGGGCACGGCACTGGAGGGGACAGCAGAGAGCAGGGATTCCTGGGGCTGAGGTCTGGGCACCGCCAAGAGGAAATTCTGGCCGTAAGCGCTGGGGGCAGGTGGGGAATCGTGGGACTGGAGGGTAAGCTGAGGCTGGGGGTAGAAAGGTAAGGGGCAGCTGCGAGAGGCTGGGTGTGGGCCAAGTTGGAAGGGAAGGAAGGAATCGGGAGGACAGGGCCCAGCTGTGTTGCCAGAGGATCCTGCTGGCTGTGTCTGGGAAGTGCCCAGGGGTCAGTGGGGCCTGAATCTGACCTTCTCCTTTGGGTCTTACAGGAACTAACTGAGGAGCTGCCCCAGGACTCTGGGCCCAGCTCTGTCCTCTCCAGCTCCATGGACCGCACGTGAAACCTCCTGTACCAGAAGCTCCCACCCGGCTCCCCCAGCTCCGGTGCTGCTCAGACCCAGAGACACTGCCTCCTCCATGGCCAAGTTCTCCTCCACCTCCTGCACAGCCTGCAGTGATGGGTAAGGGAACCCATGGCCACACAGAGACCCCATGGGCACGGGTGGGGATTGAATCTGGGCCCTTCACCACCACGGGCACAAGCCCTGTCAGGCTCTCCATTCCCACTGCCAGACTCTTGCCCGCGGTGACAATGAAGAAGCAGGAGAACTCCTGCCAGAGAACCCCCGGGCTGCACAGTCGGGTGTCACTGAGACGTCTCTGGGAGCCATTTCCAGAGTGTTCTGGTGGGGTCATTTTCCTTCTCGAACCCAGGGTGTCTCTGCTCTCAGAATCTCAGCCAGGGAGGCCATGCTGCAGAATATGGCCCCTCAGTTTGGCGATGGGCTGCAGGAGTCACCACGTAGGTGTGCAGCAGCCGTAGCGCCTGCATTGACCATGGGCCAAAACCTGCAGCCCTGACAGCCCAGGATACCCCCATGGATGGCAATGGGAGTGTAGCCTGGGTAACAAGCTGCTGGGCCAGGGCATATAGAGAGAGGACACAGAGATGCAGCAAACCAATGGCCAGAGAAGTGAAGGATGTAAGGGAAAGAGAAGAGCTAGGACATCTGGGGAGCTGCTGCAGTCAAGGGATCCCAGCCGGAAGAGAGAAGATGGGTGGGTTAGACACACAAAGTCCTGCATCTTGGTAGGGGTTAGACTAGATGAACCTTGCCAGGGGCGGTGAGTTATATGGGCCCGTGGTGCCCAGGCTCCAGCAAATTCAGGGCCCGGGGGGTCTGGCTCCACCAATGTTCAGAGCAGGGTTTCTCCCCCAGCCCTGCCTGCCACCCCCACGCGCCTCCCCCTCGCGTCTCTTCCTGCCCCCTGCAGCTCCGCCCTGCGCTCCCTGGCCGGCTGCTGCCACTGTGGGGTACAAGGGAGTGGCGCCGGGGGCAGGCTGAGGCGGCTGACGCGCCTGCGGAGGGAGGCGGCACATGGTAGCCTGCCGCCCCTCCCCGCCCCCCCCCCCCCCCAGCAGGTGACTCCGGGTCGAATCCGAGGGAGCCGGGGGCTTATCCTGGCAGGACCTCCTGAGCAGCAGCCTGGCGGGGCTTGGATGAGTGTCTTGTCCCTGGGGGGATCCTCCCCTCTGGCCCCCCACCCCAGCCCCAGGGCAGCCTGCCTGCTGCACCCCAAACTCCTCATCCCTGGCCCAGCCCCACACCCTGCACCCCCTCCCACACCCCAACGCCCTGTCCCAGCCCAGAGCGTGCACCCAGCACCCAAACCCCCTCCCGTACCCCCTCCTGCACCCCAACCCTCTATCCCAGCCCAGAGCCTGCACCCAGCACCCAAACCCCCTCTCACACCCTGCCCCCAAACCCCCTCCCACACCCCCTCCTGCATCGCAACCCTCTGTCCCAGCCCAGAGCCTGCACCCAGCACCCAAACCCCCTCTCACACCCAGCCCCCAAACCCCCTCCCACACCCCCTCCTGCACCCCAACCCCCTGCCCAAGCCCAGAGCCTGCACCCAGCACCCAAACTCCCTCCTGCACCCCAACCCCCAGTCCCAGCCCAGCGCCTGCACCCAGCACTCAACCCCTGTCACACCCAGCCCCCAAACCCCCTCCCGTAGCCCCTCCTGCACCCCAACCCTCTGTCCCAGCCCAGAGCCTGCACCCAGCCCCCAAACCCCCCCTCACACCCAGCACCCCAAACCCCCTCCAGTACCCCAACCCCCTGTCCCAACCCAGAGCCTGCACCCAGCACCCAAACCCCCTCTCACACCCAGCCCCCAAACCCCCTCCTGCACCCCAACCCCGTGCTCCAGCCCAGAGCCTGCACCCAGCACCCAAACTCCATCCCAGAGCCTGCACCCCCTTCTGCACCCCAAACCCAACCCCCTGTCCCAGTCCAGAGCCTGCACCCAGCACCCAAACTCCATCCCAGAGCCTGAACCCCCTTCTGCACCCCAACCCCCTGTCCCAGTCCAGAGCCTGCACCCAGCACCCAAACTCCGTCCCAAAGCCCGCACCCCAAACCCCCTCCTGCACCCAAACGCCCTCCCTGAACCTTGCAGTCCCTTCTAACCCTATGGGTCTATAATTCTTTGATTCTAGCATCTGTCACCTAAAAAGAAGGGCTGACGCGTATGGATTTCCTCCGCATCCTCTGCACTGAAGACAGAAGTTTCTCCGCAATGGCTTGGTCTTCCTGGAGTGCTCCTTTAGCACCTCGATCGCCTAGTGGCTTTGCTGACTGTTTGGCAGACTTCTTGCATCCCATGTACTTAACCAATACTTTGCTGTTAGTTGTTGTGCCTTAGCTAGTTGCTCTTCACATTCTTTTTTGGCCTTATTATACTTTTCATTTCACTTGCCAGAGTTTATGCTTCTTTGTATTTTCCTCACTAGGATTTGACTTCCAAAGTGCCTCTTTTACTCGGCTGTTTAGCCGTGGGGGCATTTTTTTTATCCTCGCACTGGTTTGTTTTTTATTTGCGGGATACATGTAGTGTGAGCCTCTAGCATGGTGTTTTTAAACAGTCTCCGTGCGCTTTGCTGGCATTTCACCCTGGCGTGTTGCTTTTAATTTCCATTTAACGAGCCCCCTCACGTCTGTGCAGTTCCCCTTTCTGAGTTGAATGCTCCTGCGGTGGGTTTCTTTGGCAGTTCCCCCTCCAGGGCTGTGCCATGTAATTCCATCAGGGCTGCGATTCCTGAGAGCCTCCAGTGTGGAGGCTGCACGGTGAGAGCTCACACCGTGCACTGTCCTAAGCAGAGAACGTCTCCAAGGGCCGGCGCTGCGGTACCGCTCCTCGCCAACGCCACCCGGCTCTGCTGCATGTGCCCTGTCAGCCAGCAGGGGTTTGTGCTCGATTGTCACAAAAGGGGGATAAAAGGACTCTCTGATCTGTGTGAGGGGGACCGTTACCAGCATTCAGCTAGTATTCACAGAGGCGCTGGGCGTCATCTGGCCCCTCGGCAGCTCGGGGCACAGTGCAGAAAGTGAACTCACAGCCTGCGCTGATTCAATGTACTGTCCCCCCTTTGCTCCCCTCCCCCACACGGCCTGTTCCCTTTCCCCTCCCTCGCCTGCCCCCCCCCCCCCAATGGGGCCTGTTTGCAACAGCAGCAGGTGCGGGGCCAGAGGCAGGAGCAACATTGACCCACATATGTCACGGGGTTGGATAACCTCAGATGAAAGCACATGGCCCCATTACTCTCTGGGAGGGGCCGGCAGGGGTAGGTCGGTGGCAGCAGGGGGGCACAGGGTCTCCTTCGCTCAGCTCAGGGCACTGTGCAGTTAACAGGACACTTGTTTTCCTTGGCGGCGACGGCGTCGTCTAGCCGTTCGTCCGTGACACTCCCCAGTGCAGCAGGGCTCTATCCCTGCACCAGTGAACTGCACCAGGCCGCGCTGCAGGGATGGTGCGAGGAGGGGTGGGCCGGGCAGCTTCCCCTCAGCAATCAGCCCCACGGCCATCGAGATGCTCTTTTAAAGTCACTTTCTCAGTCAGGAAGCTGCAGAGGGGCTGGAGTGTGAGACAGAGCAGCCCACCTGCCCCCACAGGCCAGCCCATGCCATGCCGGCAGCTCAGTGCAGGGCACATTCCTGGTCACCGAGCTCAACGCCCATCGGCTCACCTGGATGGCGTGTCCCTCTGCCTAGGACAGCAGATCAGCCCCTTAGCACAGGGCTCTGGAGACCCCGCCCGCGAGAGGGGTCCCACAGGACAGAGAGCAGATCATGGTAGTGCAGGGGCATCAGCTAGCATCCGGAGGGGAGCACGGAGATGAAATGTCCAGCCGTCTCTGTGGTGGAAAGGGTCTCTGAGGCTCAGGGCAGGAGGCTACCAACCCTCAGGGACCCGCTCTGACTCCTGTGCTCACGGCCCTCCAGGGGCTAGTGCAGACGGGAGAGGGGCACAATCTGGGGGGGGGGACACACTAGTGATAAGGCACCTGCGAGGTCAGAGGTGCAGAGCACCCCCGCCATCCGGAGACCTAAACTGCCCTCCACACCAACCACCTCACTCCTCCAAAATCCCAACCCGGCCTGGCCTCTCCCCGCTCCTCTCTGGGACACTCAGTGCTGGGCTAGAGCGCTGGCAGTCACCGTGCGAGGAGATCGTCTGCACACGGGGATCTCGCTCACCGTCCTCCTTCACCCTCAGCAGGGGACACAGCACAGACACACCGAACTCCATCGCCCCTCAGAAGGGGGCTCAGGCCCAGCCAGATGTTCAACAAGGACAAGTGCAGAGTCCTGCACTTCGGACGGAAGAATCCCATGCACTGCTACAGGCTGGGGCCGACTGGCTAAGCGGCAGTTCTGCAGAAAAGGACCTGGGGATTACAGTGGATGAAAAGATGGATGCGAGTCAGCAGTGTGCCCTTGTTGCCAAGAAGGCTAACGGCATATTGGGCTGCATTCGTAGGAGCATTGCCAGCAGATCGAGGGAAGTGATTATTCCCCTGTATTCGGCACCGGTGAGGCCATATCCGGAGTGTGCGTCTAAGTGGGTATTCACCCACGAAAGCTTATGCTCCAATACATCTGTTAGTCTATAAGGTGCAGGACTCTTTGTTGCTTTTTACAGATCCAGACTAATACGGCTACCCCTCTGATACTTGATCCAGAGTATTGTGTCCAGTTTTGGTCCCTCCAGTACAGAAAGGATGTGGACAATTGGAGAGATTCCAGCGGAGGGCAAGGAAAATGATCAGGGGTCTGGGGCACATGACGTATGAGGAGAGGCTGAGGGAACTAGGCTTATTTAGTCTGCAGAAGAGAAAAGTGAGGGGGGATTTGATAGCAGCTTTTGATAGCAGCATCTCCTGTATGTTCAGGAGTTCCACTGAATGGGGATGTGAAAGGAATTTAAACATCAACATTTTTCCTGTTGAAATGTACAAACACCGAGCAAACCTGTCCATCGTCTAAAATCAGTTCCGGTCCTCTGAGGCTCTAGTTTGCTTTCATCGATTAAACAAAGATAAGTTTCAGAGGGGGAGCCGTGTTAGTCTGTTTCAGCAAAAACAACGAGGAGTCCTGTGGCACCTTAAAGACTAACAAATCTGATGAAGTGGGTTCCAGCCCATGAAAGCTTATGCCCAAATCAATGTGTTAGTCTTTAAGGTGCCACAGGACTCCTCCTTGTTCAAACAATGATAGAATATGAATGTACATTTGCAGGTCCTTGTTCTCCACGAGCTATGCTGTGCAGAAGAACAAGAACCACATCCAGTTGGGGCTCAGGAGTTAGCAGAGATCACCAGCACCTTGGCTCCTTCACAGTCAGCCAGCAGTAGCTGGGCCCCAGGACAAGCCACAAGAACCAGCCAGTGGCTCTGAGCAGGAAAATAGCCACCAAGAAGCTGGCTAGAGCTGCCAGGATCCCCAGAAAGGCCACCATGCCCATGTCCAGGAATAGTCCTAAGAAAGTGGTGGCTGCAGCAGGGACAAAAAAAGGCAGAGTAAAGCCCTGCAAAGGTCACTGCTGCCAAACCCCAGAAGCTGGTCAAGAGCCCCCCGGAAAGCAAGACAGGAGAGAGCAAGGCTAAAACCAAACCGAAAGCCAGGGCTAAGAATGTGACCCTGAGAAAGAAGTGAAGCGATTTCCATGGGGATGACTCCTGTTCCCCAAATGTTCTTTTAAGACTGATCGTGGACCTCCCAGAAAGAGCCAGATCCCACAGGACAAACAGCCTCACGGAGCGCAAAGTAAGGTGGTGGCAGTGAGGGGTGTGTGTGCGGAGGGTGTTTCTCTTACACAGGGGAAGTGTTGTGTTTTGTGAAGCACCTTCCAGATGAATGCGTCTCTGACAGGGGATCTGCCCATCGCTCCTACGTGAGTCTGTGATCTGCTTCTGCTGTCTGAGAGGGACACTCGCTATCTGAGGCATAGCTATGCAGCACATCTGTGATGAGGACAGGTTACAAACGCTGGGTTCAGTGACAGATGAGGTCGGGGATGTTCTGGAAGGGGAACGGCAGCGCCACACAGGGTCATAATTCTCAGACAGGGGCCTCACTTTCACTTCCCCTTTGTTTTCCATCACTCATTCCCTGACAGCCCCTCCCCACACACACACAGTCACAACCCTCTCCATGTCCCCCACACACTCCATTGGCTACAGCCTCTCTGTGACTCCCTGTAACGATGCGGTTCTGGCGGGACCCAACTGAGAGTGCCAATTCAGGACAAATCGCGTAAAACAGGGAACTTACAGACCAAGGCTGGGGTTTTTCCACCTCTAAGGCAAACCAAACCAGCCAGACTAAGAGGACTTTGGTCTCACCTCACTGGCTAACCACAAGTCACACAAGCAATTCCCTTAGACACTCCAGTTTCCCAGTATCACCACCAGTGCCACTCGTTATGGGGACAAATGGTTATGAAAACCAATACCCCAGTAAAAGAAAAAAGGTTCTCTCGATCGCAAAGGACCAAGCCCCAGACCCAGGTCAATAGACAAATCAGATCTTACCCACAAATCACGCTGTTGCCAATCCTTTAGAATCTAAAATCTAAAGGTTTATTCATAAAAGGAAAAAGATATAGATGAGAGCTAGAATTCGTTAAATGGAATCAATTACATACAGTAAAGGCAAAGTTCTTGGTTCAGGCTTGTAGCAGTGATGAAGTAAACTGCAGGTTCAAAATCAAGTCTCTGGAATACATCCCCAGCTGGGATGGGTCATCAGTCCTTTGTTCAGAGCTTCAGTTTGCAGCAAAGTTCCTCCAGAGGTAAGAAGCAGGATTGAAGACAAGATGGAGACGAGGCATCTGCCTTTTATAGTCTTTTCCAGGTGTAAGAACACCTCTTTGTTCTTACTGTGGAAAATTACAGCAAAATAGAGTCTGGAGTCACATGGTCCAAGAAATGAAACCAGATATCATAGGAATAACCGAAACGTGGTGGAACGGTAGTCATGACTGGAGTACAGGTATGGAAGGGTATGTGCTGTTTAGGAATGACCGGAACAAAGGTAAGGGTGGGGGAGTGGCATTGTATGTCAATAATGAGGTAAACTGTAAAGAAATAATAACTGATGGAATGGATAAGACAGAGTCTGTCTGGGCAATAATCACACTGGGTAAAAGAACTACTAGAGCCTCCCCTGGGATAGTGCTTGGGGTGTGCTATAGACCGCTGGGATCTAGCCTGGAAGCGGACAGAGAACTATTTAATGTTTTTAGGGAAGTAAGAACTAATAAGAACTGTGTAATCATGGGGGACTTCAACTTCCCAGATATAGATTGGGGAACAAATGCTAGTAACAATAATAGGGCTCAGATGTTCCTAGACGTGCTAGCAGATGAATTCCTTCATCAAGTAGTAGCTGAACCGACGAGGGGGGATGCCATTTTAGATTTGGTGCTGGTGAGTAGTGAGGACCTCGTTGAGGAAATGGTCGTAGGGGACAACCTTGGCTCGAGTGACCATGAGCTAATTCAGTTTAAACTAAATGGAAGGATTAACAGAAATAAAACTGTGACTAAGGTTTACGATTTCAAAAAGGCCAACTTTAATAAATTAAGGCAACTACTTGGGGAAGTGGATTGGGCTAACATATTTAGGGATCTAAAGGCAGATGGCGCCTGGGATTATTTCAAGTTGAAGTTGCACGAGCTGTCCGAGGCCTGTATCCCGAGAAAGGGAAAACGGTTAGTAGGCAGGAGATTTAGACCTAGCTGGATGACCGAGCGTCTCAAAGGGGCGATTAAGAAAAAACAGAAAGTGTACAAAGAATGGAAGAGGGGAGGGATCAGCAAGGAAACCTACCTTATTGAGGTCAGAGCATGTAGAGATGCGGTGAGAAAGGCCAAAAGCCGTGTAGAGTTGGACCTTGCGAGGGGAATTAAAACCAATAGTAAGAGGTTTTACAGCCATATAAATAGGAAGAAAACAAAGAAAGAGGAAGTGGGACCACTGAAGAATGTAGATGGAGTGGAGATTAAGGATAATCTAGGCATGGCACAACATCTAAATGAATATTTTGCATCGGTCTTTAATAAGGCTAATGAAGGGCTTAGGAATAGAGGCAGCAGGACAGAGGGGAATAAAGGAGGGGGGATTGACATTACCGTATCAGAGGTGGAAGCCAAACTTGAACAGCTAAACGGGACTAAATCGGGCGGACCGGATGATCTTCATCCTAGAATATTGAAGGAACTGGCGCAAGAAATTGCAAGCCCCTTAGCAATAATTTTTAATGAATCTGTAAACTCGGGGGTGGTACCGTTGGACTGGAAAATAGCTAATGTGGTTCCTATTTTCAAGAAAGGGAAAAAAAGTGACCCGGGTAACTACAGGCCTGTTAGTTTAACATCTGTAGTATGCAAGGTCTTGGAAAAATTTTTGAAGGAGAAAGTAGTTAAGGACCTTGAGGTGAATGGCAATTGGGACAAATTACAACATGGGTTTACGAAAGGCAGATCGTGCCAAACCAACCTGATCTCCTTCTTTGAGAAAGTAACAGACTTTCTAGATAAAGGAAATGCGGTAGATCTAATATACCTCGATTTTAGTAAAGCGTTTGATACGGTACCACATGAGGAATTATTGGTTAAATTGGAAAAGATGGGGATCGATATGAAAATCCAGAGGTGGATAAAGAACTGGTTAAAGGGGAGACTGCAGCGGGTAGTACTGAAAGGTGAACTGTCAGGTTGGAGGGAGGTCACCAGAGGGGTTCCTCAAGGTTCGGTTTTGGGTCCGATTTTATTTAATCTATTTATTACTGACCTCGGAACCGAATGTAGGAGTGGGCTGATAAAGTTTGCGGATGACACAAAGTTGGGAGGTATTGCCAATTCGGAGAAGGATCGGGATATCCTGCAGGGAGACTTGGATGACCTTGTAAATTGGAGTAATAGTAATAGGATGAAATTTAATAGTGAGAAGTGTAAGGTGATGCATTTAGGGATGACTAACAAGAATTTTAGTTATAAGCTGGGGACGCATCGGTTGGAAGTAACGGAGGAGGAGAAGGACCTCGGAGTCCTGGTTGACCGCAGGATGACTATGAGTCGGCAATGTGACGTGGCCGTGAAAAAAGCTAATGCGATCTTGGGATGCATTAGGTGAGGTATTTCTAGTAGGGACAAGGAGGTGCTGCTTCCCTTATACAAGGCACTGGTGAGACCTCATTTGGAGTACTGTGTGCAGTTCTGGTCTCCTATGTTTAAAAAGGATGAACTCAAACTGGAACGGGTACAGAGAAGGGCCACTAGGATGATCCGAGGAATGGAGAACCTTTCATATGAAAGGAGACTCGAGGAGCTCGGTTTGTTTAGCCTAACCAAAAGAAGGCTGAGGGGGGATATGATTGCTCTTTTTAAATATATCAGAGGGATAAATACCAGGGAGGGAGAGGAATTATTTCAGCTCAGTACTAATGTGGACATGAGAACAAATGGATATAAACTGGCCGTGGGGAAGTTTAGGCTTGAAATTAGACGAAGGTTTCTAACCATCAGAGGGGTGAAATTTTGGAACAGCCTTCCGAGGGAAACAGTGGGAGCGAAAGACCTCTCTGGCTTCAAGATTAGGCTAGATAAGTTTATGGAGGGAATGGTTTGATGAGATAACGTGATTTTAGTCAATTAGGCAATAACGTGCCATCGCTGGTAAAATGAGGGTCCGGCTGGAGAATCTTGCCTGTATGCTCGGGGTTCTACTGATCGCCATATTTGGGGTCGGGAAGGAATTTTCCTCCAGGGTAGATTGGCAGAGGCCCTGGAGGTTTTTCGCCTTCCTCCGCAGCATGGGGCAGGGGTCGCAAGCTGGAAGATTCTCTGCGACTTGAAGTCTTTAAATCACAATCTGGAGACTTCAACAACTGAGTTAAGGGAAAGTGGGTGGGTCAGCTTTTGTGGCCTGCATCATGCGGGAGGTCAGACTAGATGACCATAATGGTCCCTTCTGACCTTAAAGTCTATGAGTCTATGGGCCAGTCCCTGCATACTTTGCTGAGTTGCAAGGCATATTTGCCTTCTCTCAATGGGTCAATTGTATAGCTGATGGTCCTTAATGGGCCATCCAGCAGGCTAGGCAGAGCTAACACAAACTTGTCTGGGGTGTCACCCAGAAGCATAGCATAAGTTTGAAATACAGACAGTACAGAGCCAATATTCATAACTTCAACTACAAAATTGATACACACATATAGACAGCATAATCATAACCAGCAATCCATAACCTTGTCTTAGACACCTCATTTGACCCCCTTTATACAAGATTTGGTGCCACTATAGGACTTTGGTTACAACCATGTTCTATATGGTCCCAGATTATATGAATAACGTCACACTCCCCCAGATGGGGGCTTGTCTCTGCATCACCTCAGCAGGGAAGGAGAGAGGCTGAAGGAGGACAAGAGACAGGTGGGGCTAGACAGGAATGGAAGAGACACTTCCTCCTCCTCTTCTTAAGAGACACCTTAAGCTCACCCTTGAGAAGTTCTAGCCCTAGGTGGTTTAAACCAGTCACCTTCCCATTAACAGCTGGTGGCAGGAACCAGCTTGATCACTGAAGGCTGGCTACCTGTTCCTGCCTTCCTGGGGGACTAGAACATGGATTTTGTGTGGTTCATTCAATCCCTCCCTCCTTCCAAATCCACCCTTGAGACAAGGAGGCCAGCGCTTCAATGTGTGCTCCAGGGGTTAGCGCGCAGTACTTGTAGAGCAGTGCTGTGTGGAGGGATGCTGAGCTTGTGAGTTTAAGCTTTACCTGAAGCACTGTCTGTTTTCTTTAAGCAAATGGCTTCAGCCATTCATCTTGCCCTGTGGAAAATACAATTCCAGCTCAGAAGACACTGAGAAAGGGAGACATCCAGGTCAGCCCCCTTCACTTGTTACTTTGGCTACAGCAGTGGTTCTCAACCTATTTGCCATTGTGGGTGCATATGCGGCTCTCTGTGTGTTACATGGGCCACGTCCACACAATATATCTACGACTTGTATGTCTCTGAGGATGTCATGTGGGCCGCACCTGTGCTGATTGGGCCGCAAGCAGCCCCTGGGCCCCAGGTTGAGAACCACAGAGTGCAGGGCAGAATCTACAGCTCTGTGATACTCTGCTGTCCACCAACCCTCTGTGTCACGATGGCTCCAGCAGAGCCTAGAGCACGGCCCATCCTGTGAGTCCTGACCCCCTGACCCCGCCTCAATCTACGTCTGGGGGAATTCTGCCCCACTGTGCACCTCAGTTCCCCGTAAGCTGCACGGCCGCAGTGTATTTAGCGCCATGCAGCCGCTCAGGGAACCCGCCCAGCCAGGACCTGCTGCGGCCGGGGGAGGGAGGCCCAACCCCAACCTAGCCCTGGACCTGCTGCAGCCGCCCCCCTGAGCCCCCTCCACCCCAGGCCCTGCTCACATTCCTCCCTTTCCCTCAAGTCCCCTCCCCGCCTCTTCCTGCCCCTGCTCCACCCCATCCCACCTCCTCCCCCAAACGCTCCCTGTCCCACTCCTCCTCCTTCTTCCTGGAGCTGTTTGCGGTGGGGGGGGGGAGTCACTGGGAGGGAGGGGCAGGAGTTGGTCAGCGGGGCCACCAGCAAGTGAGAAGCTCTGGGGGCCAGGGGGAGCTTGGCTGTCTCGGTGTCTCTGAGTAGCACCGAGTAATTTTTCTCTGGGTGCTCCAGCCCTGCAGCATCCACGGAGTAGGTGCCTATTGGGGTGACCCTCCCCAGACCCCAACTCAGCCCCAGACCTGCCACGGCAGGGAGAGGCACCTCTCTCTCCCCCAGCCAGGGGCTGCTGCGGAGAGAAAGAGCTAATGTAGTGCCCATCTTTACAAAAGGGAAGAAGGAGGATCCGGGGAACTACAGGCCAGTCAGCCTCACCTCAGTCCCTGGAAAAATCATGGAGCAGGTCCTCAAGGAATCAATTCTGAAGCACGTACTGGAAAGAAAATTGATCAGGAACAGTCCGCATGGATTCACCAAGGGTAAGTCATGCCTGACTAACCTAATTGCCTTCTGTGATGAGATAACTGGCTCTGTGGATGAGGGGAAAGCAATGGACGTGTTATTCCTTGACTTTAGCAAAGCTTTTGATACGGTCTCCCACAGTATTCTTGCCAGCAAGTTAAAGAAGTATGGGCTGGATGAATGGACTGTAAGATGGATAGAAAGCTGGCTAGATCATTGGGCTCAACGGGTAGTGATCCATGGCTCCATGTCTAGTTGGCAGCCGGTATCAAGTGGAGTGCCCCAAGGGTCAGTCCTGGGGCCGGTTTTGTTCAATATCTTCTGGAGGATGGCATGGATTGCACCCTCAGCAAGTTTGCAGATGACACTAAACTGGGAGGAGTGGTAGATACGCTGGAGGGTAGGGATAGGATACAGAGGGACCTAGACAAATTGGAGGATTGGGCCAAAAGAATGAGTCCAGCGGAGGGCAAGAAAAATGATTAGGGGGCTGGAGCACATGACTTATGAGGAGAGGCTGAGGGAACTGGGATTGTTTAGTCTGCAGAAGAGAAGAATGAGGGGGGATTTGATAGCTGCTTTCAACTACCTGAAAGGGGGTTCCAAAGAGGATGGATCTAGACCAGGGGTCGACAACCTTTCAGAAGTGGTGTGCCGAAGCTTCATTTATTCACTCTAATTTAAGGTTTCGCGTGCCAGTAATACCTTTTAACATTTTTAGAAGGTCTCTTTCTACAAGTCTATAATATATAACTAAACTATTGTTGTATGTAAAGTAAGTAAGTTTTTTAAAATGTTTAAGACGCTTCATTTAAAATTAAATTAAAATGCAGAGTCCCCCAGACCGGTGGCCAGGACCCGGGCAGTGTGAGTGACACTGAAAATCAGCTCGCATGCCGCCTTCGGCACCCGTGCCATAGGTTGCCTACCCCTGATCTAGACTGTTCTCAGTGGTACCAGATGACAGAACAAAGAGCAATGGTCTCAAGTTGCAGTGGGGGAGGTTTAGGCTGGATATTAGGAAAAACTTTTTCACTAGGCGGAGGGTGAAGCACTGGAATGGGTTCCCTAGGGAAGTGGTGGAATCTCCATCATTAGAAGTTTTTAAGGTCAGGCTTGACAAAGCCCCGGCTGGGATGATTTAGTTGGTGTTGGTCCTGCTTTGAGCAGGGGGTTAGACTAGATACCTCCTGAGGTCCCTTCCAACCATGAGATTCTATGATCGGGGGAGGTCCCGGACAATTGGAAAAAAGGCAAATATAATGCCCATCTTTAAAAAAGGGAAGAAAGAGAACCTGGGGAACTACAGACCGGTCCGCCTCACCTCAGTCCCTGGCAAAATGATGGAGCAGGTCCTCAAGGAATCCATTTTGAAGCACTTGGAGGAGAGGAAGGCTGATCGGGAACAGTCAACATGGATTCACCAAGGGCAAGTCATGCCTGACCAACCTGATTGCCCTGCGACAACATCCCTATCACCCTCATGTCCCATTGAACCAGCTAACGTCCCTGTTCGGGCTAAACTTTCTTTCGTCTAGGCGATATTGACTGCCCAGAGGCACTAGCTCACCCCCTCTGGTGCCTGGGCCACGTGCAGGGGAACAGCTACTGCTCTCGGTTACGCTGCAGCTCAAGGGGCCGAGGTCTGCGCCTGGTGGATCAAAGGGCCTGGGTCTGAGGATGAGTCGGGGGGGCAGGGGCGGTTTGGCTCCCCAGGATGTTGAGGTTGGGAGCTGTACAAATATAGGAAATGACACAAAAAATGCGCAGCCGCCTTGTCTGTGCGTGATCCTGGGGGCAGGAGGACAAGGCCGCTGTCTCTGAGCAAGACCCAGCAGCACCAGGGGTCGGTGCCGGATGTGCAATGGGCACAAACACGCCTGACACAGGCTCACTTGTGCAGCAATCCCTCTGCACTGCTCCTCCCTGGTCCAGCCAGCCCCAGACGAGCCTGTCCCAGAGACACGGGCTGTCCCGTCGCCCCAGTGCCCCATGACCCCAGCCGGATCTGGAGCGGCTCCTCTCTCAGAGGACAGCCCGGCAGAGCTGGGTCACAACTGTGGCCTATGGAGGGTCCCTGGTTTTGAACACGTAACATCACACAAGGGGCTTCCCGAACTGTCTGGGCGATGCTGCTCCACACGCTCCCCAGGACATTAGGAACCAGGCGGTTGTTAGCGTTCAAACGCCCCTCACCGGGCGTGTTCGCAGCCGGAGGCTGGCAATGGGGGGCAGGGGGGGCAGGGAGAGGCTGGCAATGGGGGCGGGAGGTGCAGGGAGAGGCTGGCAATGGGGGGCGGGGGGGGCAGGGAGACGATGGCAATGGGGGGCGGGGGGCAGGGGGATGCAGGGAGAGGCTGGCAATGGGGGCAGGGGGTGCAGCCAGAGGATGGCAATGGGGGGCGGGGGGTGCAGGGAGAGGCTGGCAATGGGGGGCGGGGGGTGCAGCCAGAGGGTGGCAATGGGGGGTGGAGGGGCAGGGAGAGGCTGGCAATGGGGGGCCGGGGGATGCAGGGAGAGGCTGGCAATGGGGGCAGGGGGGTGCAGGGATAGGATGGCAATGGGGGGCAGGGGAGGCAGCCAGAGGGTGGCAATGGGGAGGCGGGGGGGCAGGGAGAGGCTGGCAGTGGGGCGCGGGGGGTGCAGCCAGAGGCTGGCAATGGGGGGCAGGGAGAGGCTGGCAATGGGGGTGGGGGGTGCAGCCAGAGGTGGCAATGGGGGGTGGAGGGGCAGGGAGAGGCTGGCAATGGGGGGCCGGGGGATGCAGGGAGAGGCTGGCAATGGGGGCAGGGGGGTGCAGGGATAGGATGGCAATGGGGGGCAGGGGGTGCAGCCAGAGGATGGCAATGGGGGGCGGGGGGTGCAGGGAGAGGCTGGCAATGGGGGTGGGGGGTGCAGCCAGAGATGGCAATGGGGGGTGGAGGGGCAGGGAGAGGCTGGCAATGGGGGGCCGGGGGATGCAGGGAGAGGCTGGCAATGGGGGCAGGGGGGTGCAGGGATAGGATGGCAATGGGGGGCAGGGGAGGCAGCCAGAGGGTGGCAATGGGGAGGCGGGGGGGCAGGGAGAGGCTGGCAGTGGGGCGCGGGGGGTGCAGCCAGAGGCTGGCAATGGGGGGCAGGGAGAGGCTGGCAATGGGGGGTGGGGAGAGGCTGGCAATGGGGGGTGGGGGATGCAGGGAGAGGATGGCAATGGGGGGCAGGGAGAGGATGGCAATGGGGGGTGGGGGATGCAGGGAGAGGATGGCAATGGCGGGCAGGGAGAGGATGGCAATGGCGGGCAGGGAGAGGATGGCAATGGGGGGCGGGTGGAGTGCAGGGAGAGGCTGGCAATGGGGGGGTAAGGGGGGCAGGGAGAAGATGGCAATGGGGGGGTAAGGGGGGCAGGGAGAGGCTGGCAATGGGGGGGTAAGGGGGGCAGGGAGAGGCTGGCAATGAGGGGCGGGGGGTGCAGCCAGAGGATGGCAATGGGGGGCAGGGGGCCAGGGAGAGGCTGGCAGTGGGGGGCAGGGGTTGCAGCGAGAGGGTGGCAATGGGGGGGCAGGGGGGCAGGGAGAGGCTGGCAATGGGGAGGCGGGGGGGTGCAGGGAGAGCCTGGCAATGGGGGGGTGGTAAGGGGTGCAGCCAGAGGCTGGCAATGGGGGGGCAGGGGGGCAGGGAGAGGGTGGCAATGGGGGGGTAAGTGGGGCAGGGAGAGGCTGGCAATGGGGAGGCGGGGGGTGGTGCAGGGAGAGACTGGCAATGGGGGGGTGTAAGGGGGCAGCCAGAGGCTGGCAATGGGGGGCAGGGAGAGGCTGGCAATGGGGACGGGGGGGCAGGGAGAAGATGGCAATGTGGAGTGGAGGTGCAGGGGGCTGTGGGTCACGCCCCTTCCCCCGCTCCCCCCCCGGCCGGAGATCTGGGCCTGGCCCCGCTGCCCGGGACGCTCCGTCTCCTGGCGATCCCGGGGCAGGCGCTGGCTGCAGCCCGGCCGGACGCACAGGAAGGGGCCGGGCTCGGGAGCAGTGGGGGGGAAGTGGGGCGGACAGCCCCAGAGATCGGACACGGGGTAACCCCTGGGGCCGGGGGGAGACCCCGGGGAAAGTGACTCCACACAAGGGCGCCTGGGAGCGGCCCCGGCACAGCTGGGGGCCGGGGGGGTCCCCTGTGGGGCGGTGTCGGGGAGGGGGGAGCCGGAGTTGCGGGGGGGGGGGAAGGTCATTGGGGAGGGGGGGTTTGAACTGTCTGTGCAGCCGGGAGATGGGGGGGGGCTGAGAGCCACTGACCGGAACTGTGAACACGTGTCTCTGCCAGCCCCTGCTCTGCCCCTTCCCCGCTCTGGGCTGGGGCAGGGGTGGGAGTGCAGGAGGGGGGAGGGAGTTTGGGTGCGGGATGTGGGAGGGGCGCAGGCCCCGGGAGGGAGTTTGGATGCGGGAGGGGGGAGGGGTGCAGGTTCTGGGAGGGAGTTTGGGTGCAGGCTCTGGGGGGGAGTTTGGGTGCAGGGGGTGAGGGGGTGGGCGTGCAGGCTCTTGGAGGAAATGGGGGTGTGGGGTGCCAGCTCTGGGATGGAGTGTGGGCGCTGGATGCAGGCTCTGGGCTGGGGCAGGGGTGGGGTGCAGGAGGGGTGAGAGGGTGCAGGCCCTGGGAGGGAGTTTGGGTTGGCGGGGAGGGAGTTTGGGGGTGGGAAGGGGTGTGGGGGGAGGCGGTGGGGTGCAGGCTCTTGGAGCGGGTGGAGGATGCAGCATTTACCTGGGGCACCCCCCTCGGGCAGCAGCTCCTAGGCGGCATAGGCCAGGGGGTCTCCGCGCGCTGCTGCCCCCTCCCCCCCCCCCCGGGGCCGCAGCGCAGGGACGGGCCTTTTTAAATCGCACAGGGGCGGCAGGTAGGACCGGGGGCCGTGGCGGGGGGGAGTGCGCAGGGGCGGCAGGTGGGGGGGAGGGGAAGGAGGGTGCGGGGGTGGCAGGAGGGACTGGCGGATGCGTGGGGGCGGCAGGCGGGGTCGCGGGAGAGACCCGGCCCCGAACATTGGTGGAGCCGGGCCCCAGGCCAGGAATATTCCTGGTGCCCAGGCACCACGAGCCCCTACAACTCGCAGCCCGTGCCTCCTCATTTCACCCCCCACCTGCCGGGTCCCTCCTCGCCACCCCCTCCCTGCCAGTCATCTCCCTGCCTCTCTGCTCCCCCCCTCACCCCGCTGTCCTATGGGGAAGGGGGTGGAGGAGAGACCCTGGGGAGCAGCAGGAGGGGGCGAGCGGGGGGGGGGGCGGAGTGTGGGCGGAGTCTCCCGCTGCAGAGGCGGGGCAGGGAGCTAGTCCCCGCTTCCCCCCACCCAGGGAAGCTTCATCCCCTGCCCGCGCTTTCCCTGTCTGTAGAAATTCCCTCCAGTTCGTCCCCTTTTCTCTCCTTGTCACGTATCGCCCAGCGTGGCAGAATCTCGGGGTCTGTCTGCAGGGAAAGAACCTGGGGAATCGTGATGTGAACGTACTTAAAGCCTGTTCTCCCACCTCCACAACTGCCCTTCTCACCCTGCCAGGCTGCAGAACGACACCCACGTTTCGCTCCAGCCCTTGGCACAGGGCAGAGAAATGGCTGCAGCGGAGCCAGTTAAGGTAGGGGTTATTGGGGGGTGGCTGGTGGGTTGCTACAGGAGGGAGGGGGCAGCAATACACAGGGGGGTGGGAAGGTTTGGGTCTGGTTTGGAGGTGGGAGTGGGGCAGGAAATTCCCAGGGTGGAGAAAGGGAGGAGGCCAGGGTGTGGCAAACCTGCTGGGACTTGTTTAATAAGTGCCCTGGATTTTAGGATCAGAGCCATGCGGTTCGGAGGGGAAATGCCCTAATTTGTGGGAGAGGAAACAACCCACCTAGGTGAGGTTAGGAAACACTGACCAGGCTCCCAGTGATGGAGTCTGACCCGACTGACCAACGGCAGCTGCGAAATATGAAAGGGGCAGCTTAGGGGCCCTGCCCCTCCCTTCATATCCAGCTCCTCGCAATGAGGAGGGTGTTGGTATCTACCAGGGAATTGTCCCTGGACCCTGCCAGGGCTCCATCTCCTGTATCAGCCCCTGGCTAGTAGGTGTGTGATGGATCTGCTGGGAGAGACCAGGGGCTCTCTCTTCGTCCCCTCACCTGGATGTTTCCTGGATGCTCTGGTACTAGATAGATTCATGGAGGGCAGGTCCATCGATGGCTATTAGCCGGGACGGGCAGGGATGGTGTCCCTAGTCTCTGTTTTCCAGAAACTGGGAATAGGGGCGACAGGTGAATCACTTGATGATTCCCTGTTCTGTTCATTCCCTCTGAGGCGTCTGGCACTGGCCACTGTCGGCAGACAGGATACTGGGCTAGATGGACCTTTGGTATGACTTAGGCTGGCCGTTCTTATGAGTGGTTTGGGGGTTGGCCTCTGACTGCGAGCCCCTCAGAGCTTCCATTTGATTGGCTCCTTTCCCCCATGAATAGTGGACTTGTGGCTGGGGCAGCAGGCACTGAGTGGGGGGCACCTGTTGTTTCAGGGGCCGGTGAGCTTCGAGGAGGTGGCTGTGTATTTCACCGCGGGGCAGGGGGCTCTGCTAGACCCCGCTCAGAGAGCCCTCTACAGAGACGTCATGCAGGAGAACTATGAGAACGTGACCTTGCTGGGTAAGGGTTCCTGTCCCCTCGGTTCTTAGGAGGGGAAATGCAGAGTTAAGGCTTATGGCATCCCCACAATGCAACCTCTACTCTGCCCTGTTTCAGCAACACCCCAACAAGCCAGTGACACACACCCTAGTGCTCTGCCCTCCCCTGCTACAGGACGCTCTGGGAACAGCGCACAGGGGCAGCACAGCATGAAGTCTGACATCTTCTCTTTGCTAGGGCAAAACTTGGATTTAGGTTCAATGTGACAAACAGAAACTTCCTACCCCTGGCCGGCACTCACCCACTGATCCCACTCCACACAAACCAGCTCGGACCTGCAAAGTGAGATCACCGCTTTCCCCTCGCCCCGAGGATTCCTCCTGAGTCACAGACTTCGCTTAGCTCTCACTGAGCCCTGAGGATCACTAGCACATATGTCACCAGGATGCTGACAATCTCGGTGACAAGACCTCACCCTTGTGCACCTTCACAGACCCAGCCTCCAGCCCTTAGCACGGGCATGAGGCAGACTAGGCCCCCAAGTTTTACATGCACCTCTCTTCATATCACAGTCACATCTCTGCCAAGCTGCTCCCAGTCATCCACAGCTGACACACATGCAGGAAAATGCTGGTATTCCGATCCGTGGAACACAACACAAACGGTGGCATGTTCTTCTTAGTCGTTCTTCATAGCTGTATGTCTACCCTAGAGCTTTTCCCAGCATAGCTGTGTTGGTCAGCGGTGTGATTTTTCACACCCCCATCACACAGAGCTAGGCTAGCAAAAAGCCTGGGCAAGACTGGGCAAGAAAGTGGTTTTTTTAGTTCAGAGAACTTTAAACTATTAATCTTAACACAAACATTTTGGTATAAAAGGGCAAAGCTTCCAAGAGGAACTTCTGCCGAATGCAAGAAAAATGCACAACACACGTAGTGTGAAAGCTATCGGAACTCGGGCTCAGGCTCCAGTTCATGGGTGTCGTTCAGGTTCAGTGGCCACAGCCCATCCCCTTGAGCAAACCTTTCCCTGGGCCAGCAGATTGCTGGCAACCCTCGCGCAGTTCATAGGGACGTAGTCTGGCAGCACGTGTGCATTTCCATGTCAGCGACTGCTCAGTTTGGCTTGTGCTGCTCTGAGATTCCAGATTCCGCAGCTATTGGCTTTCAGAGCTGGTTTCCTGCAGAAGACAGGGGTGTCCTGTATTAACAGAGCTCAACGCCAAGTGACTGTGATCAGTCCAGGGACAATTAGAACCACAGTTTCAGCCCCAGCTGTGTGCAAAAAACATTTCAAGACCAAGATGATTTTGTCAAAAGCTGCCTAGGGTGGTGGGGTTGAATCTCAGGAACATCTTTAACCAGTCACCCCATACTGGGACCAGTAACCCGTCCATGAATGACCATAGAAACCAGCACATTTCAAGACCATCTGAATGCACCTGTGGAATTTAGGGTAGTTAGAATAGTTGGTTTTTATGCAGAAAATGATGCTTCTGTGGACTAGCTGTTGCCTCTGGGGGAGGTGGATGACCTACCCCGACAGCAGAACCTTCCCGTTGCTGAGTATCTACACTGACCCACTACAGCAGTCCAGTCATGGTGTCTCAAGTGTAGACAAGCCCTGAGATACGACATTCGGTGACACCCCCATCCCTCCTATTCCTCACTGCGCTGAATCCCACCAGCCCGTGCTCAATGGTCCCAGCTCTCCTACAACTCCCCCATTCTCTCGGGGTTTCTCTCTGGGATGAAGAAGCAGGTCCAGGGTAACTTCCCCTCTGGCTGGGGTCTTAACTTCCTGGAACGTGGAGTTTCTGTCTCTGTGTTTTAGGAGCCCCTTTGCTGAGCAGTGTCTGGCTGTGTGTGTTCCCAGCAGAGATGGGGAGAGTTAAATCCCTCATACGCAGAGTCTCCTGCACCTGGGGAGCTGCCCCCAGCCTTTCCCTGCTGTAAAATGGGCTGGGTTAAAGTAATCGAAACGTCCCATGAATTCCCTGATCTCCCTTGTTTTCTTTCCCCTGAGCAGGGTGTCCAGTTTCCAAACCTGATGTGATCTCCCAGCTGGAACGAGGGGAGGAGCCGTGGGTTCCAGATCTCCAGGGCTGTGAAGAAGGAGAGATCCCCAGAGGTGCCTGCGCAGGTGAGGGATCATTAAACCAACTCAAAGCTCTCAGTGCCCGAAGGAAACAGCTGGGAGTCCCTAAAAGCCTTGTGAGCTCTCGGGGTTCAGGAGTATCCCCAGGAGGCCGTGTATCCTCAGGGCAGCTGTCGCTCATGGCTTCCTGCGCATCCTGACTGACACCTGGCAGAGCTCCCTCCCTAAGGGGATGTGGAGGCAGAATTGTTCCCCTCCTCTCTCCCCTATGGGGAAGAGTTGTGGAGAATCCAGCTACTAGGTTTCTTTTCTGTCTCTCCAGCTCTAATTTTGGTTTGTTTTCCCCTTTCCATCCCTGTGTCTGAGGTTTCTCTCTCTGTCCCAGCAGGTGCTAGGATGGTGAGTGAGGAGAAGAAGCAGAATCCTCAGCAGGAAGATTCTGAGCAAGTGGCACCACATGGGGGATTATCGCACAGCTCCAGAGGGAATGTGTCCCGGCATCGTGTGCAGGGCAAAGCCTGTGAGAGTCAGCACAGGCTGAGAGGGAGCAGAGAAACCAGCCAGCGGAGAAAGTGGGTAACTCCATTAATTGTCAGGGAACTCACCAGGACCTCCTGGAAACCACAGCCCAGCCGAGAATACCCACAGGAGAGAGAAAAAACACATGCACTGAGTGTGGAAAACATTTCACTAACCACTCAGCCCTTTTAAAACATCAGAGAATCCACACAGGAGAGAGACCCCATGAATGCAGTGAGTGCGAGAAAACCTTCCCTCTGAGCTCTACCCTTAGTAACCATCAGAGGATCCACACAGGAGAGAAACCCTACGAATGCTGTGAGTGCGGGAAAAGCTTCACTGTCAACTCAGACCTTATTGGACATCAGAATATCCACAAGGGAAAGATACCTCATCAGTGCTCTGAGTGTGGAAAAACGTTCACACAGAGTTCAGCTCTTATTACACATCAGAGGATCCACACTGGAGTGAGACCCTATGAGTGCCATGAATGCGGGGAAAAATTCAGTGTCAAGACAGCCCTCAATACACATCAGAGGATCCACATGGGAGAGCACCCCTATGAGTGCTGTGAGTGTGGGAAACTGTTCTGTCAGAAATCAACCCTAATTACACATCAGGCAAGGCATACAGGAGACAGACCCTATCAGTGCTGTGAGTGCGGGAAGGGCTTCAGTGTGAGCTCGGACCTCATTGTACATCAGAGAATTCACATGGGAGAGAGACCTTATAGATGCTGTGAGTGCGGGAAAAGTTTCACCTGGGGCCCACCCCTTACAAGACATCAGGGTGTTCACAGGACAGCGATGCAGCGTAGAAACATTGTGTAGGGCAGAGAAAAGACTTTTTTTTAAAACACATTTGCTAATTCCCACATAGTGACCTTGTGGTTTGTTTGCACCATTTGTGTCCCTCTGTTCTCTCAGACCCCTCGTGTGTTGCCCACTTGTGCCTTTTACAGGTCGCCCTTCTCTGGGGTGAGTCCCATGCTCCTTTCCCCCAACTCCTTTCTCCTGTGAGTCATGGGAGTGTGTGTCCTTCCAGCAAGGAGTTTCCATCAGCCCCAGGTGGGGGAAGTTGGGGTGACCACAAGTCGCCTCACTGAGTGAAAATGGACATGGGGTTTGTCTTCTGCTCTAGGATTTCCCTGGGCGTCGGCGTGCTGGAGGTAGCTATCCTGATGTAAACACACCGCTCTCTTTGCAGTGCTGACATAGCCCGGGCACAGGGGTTGGGGTTAACTGGCATCTTCCCCTTTGGCCTGTCCTAATGGACACCCATTTTCCTGGTCTGGACAATCCCTGAGCATCACGTTTATATTGTCACCGCAGTAGCAGAGCGATTGTTAGTCACCAAGTCCCCCCTTTGCTGACAAAATGTCTCCTTCCCAGTTTTGCTCACGCTGGTCCAGGTGGTGCTGGGCAGCAGGTATTTAGTTTTTTACCATTTTCCTTATTTAAAATACATTTCCATGTAACAAGGAGGAGCAGGAGTGGGACAGATGGATCATTTCAGCCTCTGCGAGGCCGGAAGGCAATGGGGCGAGTCGGAGGGATTCCCTCCTTCCCCATCACCGTCACTATATCTGCTGACTCCAGCAGCGCTGGCCTGTGTGTGAGGCACAGTGGAGTTTATCCACCTGTATTTTGCCCCCCCTCCGCCCCCCACTCCCAGAGAGTCTCTGCACTTAGGATCAATTTGATCCTGTATCCAACTCATTAGAGCTGGAGATGAGTGTCCCAGGCCTGGGTGGGGAATTCCAGTGGTGCAGGCGGGTGCTCCGGCCGGGAGAGAGGCCTCTTCCCAGCTGTCTCTCCCCGCAGCAGCACCTAGGCTTGGTGGGGGCGCCTCCCTTCCCCCCCGTATCAGCTGCAGGGCCGGGCCCACAGGATAGGCGCCTCTCCCCGGCAAGGCCAGGGCTGGGTTCCGGCCTGGGCAAGGGCAGCTCAGCCTCAGCTGGGTTCGCGCAGGTTGGAGGCCGGGATAGATTGGGGCTCAGGGAAGGGTGACTCTCCCCTGGCCAGGGCAGGCCCCCGGGTGGGTTGTCTGAGGGCCCATGCGGCGCTAAGGAGGCTGCTGGGTGGCTGCGTGGCTGTGCAGCTTACAGGGAACTCGGGCTACTTGTCCTGTACTGTAGGTGTAAGTGCTGTTATTTGGAGGAAGAAAAATCTGTTGTTGTTTTTTCACATATATTGGAAGTTGAAAACTTGGTTTACAAGCACAGCCTTAATCACGGAGACGCTCCCGACACCCACACACTCCTCCTTGCGTCTGCTTTGTACAGTTAGACTTGAAGCTCCTTCCCCTAGGAGCTGCCTCTCACGATGTGTGTGTCTAATACGACACTGAGCGCAATAGAGCCTCAGTCTTGGGTGCAGCCTCTCAGGGCCGTCCTTACCCATACGCAAAGTGCGCAGCTGTGTGGGGCACCAGCCCCTGCTCCGCCCCCACGCCCCTGAGGACTCCAGAAGCGGTCGGACCTGCCCTCACCCATAAGTAGAGCGACCCGGCCCCAGCCTGCTCCGCTGCCCGACTCCCAGCCGCACCGCCGGCGAGTGCTGGGGTGGGGGGGGGCGGTTCCCCCCGTCCCCCAAGCTTGGGAGCCAGGGGAGCAGAGCAGGCTGGGGCCGGGTCACTCCACTTCCCACAGAAAGTGGCCAGCCCCTGTTCCCCATGGAGGCCTGGGGTGGGGCCCCACACAGCCCCCCTGTAGGGCACCAAAATAGCTCGGGACGGCCCTGCAGCCTCTGGCTGCTACTGTGTTAACAAGAATCCTGCTAGCAACAGGAACAATGACTGTTCAGTCAGAGCAGACACTCCGCGAGCAGGAAACCCAAAGCGCTCAGGCTGAAAGGATACAATGTGGGTTGAGTGAGGCAGAGAGAGCCTCTCTCATCCCCACACAGGACAGTGAGGTGGATGTGGGGGGGAGAGGTGATGAGCCGGGCTTTAGGGCTCCTTATCTCTCTGTGGCCTCTGTTGACATCCCTGGCTCACTTGCCTGTGCCCAACCTTGTCATCACAGCAGTCAGGAGACGCTGCCCCTCCCCCCATCATTCTTCTTGGGGGTCATTCCTGCCCCTTTCGAGCTCAGGGAGTGATCACATGACACTCCTAGGCCAGGTCTCGTCTCTGGCTCTGATGCAGGGAGCTCACAGTGCTCAGCCTCAGCTGTCTGGCTCTGAAGAGCAAACCCGGCCGTCTCCCAGCCCTTCCCCCACTCCTGACCGGATCTCACAGCTCTGCAGGCATCAGGCAGCAACTTCATTCCCTGTCTCAGCCTCTGCCTCTCGGCGTGAGAATCTAGCTCGCACGCTCAGTGTTTCTGCTGAGAGAGAGATCGAGAATTGCCATTGTTCAAACAATCTCATGACACAGGGTTAGACAACGGTTGAAGTGAAATACAATTTTAAAAAGGCTCTTCAGGCAAATGATCGTTTGTCTCGTGAAGTCCTCAATAAATCTGAGCTACATCCTGTCAAACTAAGCTAATATCAAAGTATGTGACCAAACAGCCTTCACCAGGAGAGAGAACCCCCAATTCAGGATGGGCAATAAAACACTTGCACATTCAAAAATTGAAATCTCAGAAAATCTTTTAAGACTCAAAATCAGGGAAATAAATTTACCCATTTTCTTATGAAGTAGCTAAACCTGCTTCACTATTCATCTCATTATTTGGCTGTATTAGTTACAAAAGTTTTAGCATCACTATATTAAAAGAGAGAGAGAGAGAGGGGAAAAAAATAACCCAAACGACACATCTACAAATGATCTGAACTAGCCTAGAAAAAGCCCAGAAGCAATTTTCTCAATAGCTGGAACCAGGGCTATAAGATTGGACAGGTCACTCTGTGCTTTGAGGCTCAGTGGGAATTTCCTGCCCACTCCCACGTCTGACACTTTCTTTTCCAACCCTCAGGAGACTGATTTAGGATCATAGAAGATCAGGGTTGGAAGGGACCTCAGGAGGTATCTAGTCCAACCCCCTGCTCAAAGCAGGACCAACCCCAACGAAATCAACCCAGCCAGGGCTTTGTCAAGCCTGACCTTGAAAACCTCTAAGGAAGGAGATTCCACCACCTCCCTAGGGAACCCATTCCAGTGCTTCACCACCCTCCAAGTGAAATAGTGTTTCCTAATATCCAACCTAGACCTCCCCCACTGCAACTTGAGACCATTGCTCCTTGTTCTGTCATCTGCCACCACTGAGAACAGCCGAGCTCCATCCTCTTTGCAACCCCCCTTCAGGTAGTTGAAGGCTGCTATCCAATCCCCCCTCACTCTTCTCTTCTGCAGACTAAATAAGCCCAGTTCCCTCAGCCTCTCCTCATAGGTCATGTGCTCCAGCCCCCCCCCCAACATTTTTGTTTCCTTCCCCTGGACTCTCCAATTTGTCCATATACATTCTGTAGTGTGGGGCCCAAAACTGGATGCAATACTCCAAGTGTGGCCTCACCAGTGCCGAATAGAGGGGAATAATCACTCCCTGAATCTGCTGGCAGTGCGCCTACTAATGCAACCCAATATGCCATTAGCCTTCATGGCAACAAGGGCACACTGCTGACTCATATCCAGCTTCTCATCCACTGTAACCCCTATGTCAGGGGTCAGCAACCTTTCAGGAGTGGTGTGCCGAGTCTTCATTTATTCACTCTAATTTAAGGTTTCACGTGCCAGTCATACATTTTAACGTTTTTAGAAGGTCTCTTTCTATAAGTTTATAATATATAACTAAACTATTGTTGTATGTAAAGTAAATAAGGTTTTTAAAATGTTTAAGATGCTTCATTTAAAATAAATCGCAGAGCTCCCCGGACCGGTGGCCAGGACCCGGGCAGTGTGAGTGCCACTGAAAATCAGCTCTTTTGGCCCAGTCCTTCTTGAGAGTGGGAAGGGGCTTGGACACCAGCTTAAAGCCACATCTGCCCAGGGCAGCACAGCACAGTGTGCAATGCAGGGGTCACATTTCAGTTATTTACACTTTGTGAAACTTAACCCTGAGGTTCTCAGCCCTGGGAATGAGACTGTGGAATTCCCCAGCCCATGGGAAAGATCATGAGTGAAAATATCCCCCAGGGTTGTTACATCCCTGAGGGACCATCTGTCTCTGGGTGCTGGGGATAGAATCAGGACCTTTCACTGCCAGGCCTCTGCTTACGACCAAGACCAGGTCAGCCGTGATCAAGTATAAACAGTGACTGACAATGAGCCTTAGCCCACCTACTGTTGTTAATGGGCAAGGCGGTAAGGCCTAAATGTACAACAATGGCCTAATTTTGGGTACCTCCGTTTATCTCTTTGAACTACAGGGCTGCAGGGACCTTGTTCCAACTCCATCTGGAGTCCGTGGGCAGTGCAGGGGTCCAGCCCCTCAGAGAACCAGCCCCTACGCACTTCAAGGCAGTATCCCAGGTTTGGACCCTACATCAAGAGACATTCTTGAAGTCTGGACCCAGCCCACCACTGTGCTCTGGCTCCCATGCTGGCTAGCGTGGGCCAAAGGGGCTGTAGGGAAGGTGTAAAGCCCTCCCCCACCCTGGGAAATTCCTCCAACAGAGGTGCCACTTGTGCCTTCCCCCAGCAGCTGCAGGCCCAAGGAGTGTTCCGGGGGGAGGGGGGGCATGGACAGGCTGGAGGAGGAGGGGATGGAGCAGGGGTAGAGGGGTGTGGCCAGGATGAAGCTGCACCTCAGTCTTATACCCTGGCAAAGCCCCTAACACCATTAAAACGGGTGCAGCACTTTACTCAGCTGAGCTGCAACCTCTGTATTAACCATGTAGTTAAAGTGCTGCAACATCGCACCCAGGGAACTAGCTGCATCTGCAGCAGCATCTCTGCTCAGCACAGCTTCCCCACCACAGCTGAATTCCCTCCTTCTCCCAGACGTCTGCTTTCCAGACTCCTGCCCCAGGCCCCCTCGCTCTGGTCCCAGATCCCCTCCTGCAGTGGAATGGACACGTGGCCGGAGAGCCCTGGACACTGGAGTTCTCTGTTTATCCCACACCATGGACCCTGCAGGAGCGCTAGTGCAAGCTCCCCTCACCCGCTGCCCTTGGCCATTGGCTTGCAGCCCCCAGCTGGGGTAGAGGAGCCCATTCTCTGTGGACCAATGAGTCCCTGGTCTCTCTGCTGGGACTCACAAACAGGGAGAAAATCAGAGCAGGCCTTGCTGGGTGTGGTTGTATGTGACGGGGTCACCTACCTCACTAGGGCCCAGGCCGAGATCCCAGCACATTCCACGCCAGCCCCTGACCTGCCATCAGATGGACTTTCAGCCTCTGTCCCTGTGGTGGGGGGGAGGCATTGGGTCATTGCCCTGGGGGCGCTGCTGGGCGAGGGAGGCGATTTACCTGCTCACACACCCAATGGGCTAGTTTTACTTTAGTTATTATCTTTGAAAAGTCATGGAAGATGGGAGAGATTCCAGAAGTCTGGAAAAGGGCAAATGTAGTTCCCATCTATGAAAAGGGAAATAAGGACAAGCCAGGCAATTACAGACCAGCCAGCTTAACTTCTGTACCAGGAGAGAGAATGGAGCAAATAATTAAGGAAGCCATCTGAAAACATCTCAAAGATAATAAGGTGATAAGCAATAGCCAGCATGGATTTATCAAGGACAAATGGTGTCAAACCAACCCCTGGTAGCTTTCTTTGACTGGGTAACAAACCTTGTGGATGGGGGGAAGCGGTAGATATGCTATATCTAGACTTTAGTAAGGCTTTTGATACAGTCTCACGTGACCTTCTCATTAACAAACTAGGGAAATACAACCTAGATGGAGCTACTATAAGGTGGGTGCATAACTGGTTGGAAAACTGTTCCCAGAGAGTAGTTATCAGTGGTTCACAGTCAGGCCGGAAGGGCATAACGAGTGGGGTCCCACAGGGACCAGTTCTGGGTCCGGTTCTGTTCAATATCTTCATCAGTGATTTAGATCGTGGCATAGAGAGTACCGTTACAAAGTTTGCAGATGATACCAAGCTGGAAGGGGTTGCAAGTGCTTTGGAGGATAGGATGAACATTCAAAATGATCTGGACAAACTGGAGAAATGGTCTGAGGTAAATAGGATGAAATTCAATAAGGACAAATGCAAAGTACTCCACTTAGGAAGGAACAATCAGTTGCACACATACAGAATGGGAAATGACTGCCTAGGAAGGAGTACTGTGGAAAAGGATCCAAGGGTCATAGTGGACCACAAGCTAAATAAGAGTCAACAATGTAACCTGTTGCAAAAAAGCCAACATCATTCTGGGATGTATTAGTAGGAGTGTTGAAATCAAGACACGAGAAGTAATTCTTCCACTCTACTCCACGCTGATTAGGCCTCAACTGGATTATTGTGTACAGTTTTGGGCACCACATTTCTGGAAAGATGCGGACAAATTGGAGAAAGTCCAGAGAAGAGCAACAAAAATGATTAAAGGTCTAGAAAACATGACCTATGAGGGAAGATTGAAAGAACTGGGTTTGTTTAGTCTGGAGAAGAGCAGACTGAGAGGGGACATGAGAACAGTTTTCAAGTACCTAAAACATTGTTACAAGGAGGAGGGAGAAAAAATTTTCTCCTTAACCTCTGAGGTAGCACAAGAAGCAATGGGCTTAAATTGCAGCAAGGGAGGTTTAGGTTGGACATTAGGAAAAACTTCCTAATTGTCAGGGTGGTTAAGCACTGGAATAAATTGCCTAGGGAGGTTGTGGAATCTCCATCATTGGAGATTTTTAAGAGCACGTTAGACAAACACCTGTCAGAGGTGATCTATATAGTACTTAGTCTTGCCTTGAGTGCAGGCGACTGGACTCGATGGTCTCTTGAGCTCCCTTCCAGTCCTGTGATTCCATGATTGGATGATCCAAAGGTCTCGTCTTGCCTTAACGTCTCCAAATCTCTGCAAAGCTGTGTGTGGCACATTGAGCAGCCGCTGATGTTTCCATGTGTCGCCTGCTTGATCCCAGCACTAACACTGAGTGATTGGGGGTGGGGGTGTGACACAGCGGGAGCAGCTCAAACATGCAAAGGGGCTGGCCAGGGCAGTGACATCACAATAGCCTTTTGCAGGACCTCAGCTGATTGGTCAAAGGAGGTTGGGAGGCGGTGATCTCACAGAGAGTCTATGACAACGGGCAGGTAAAAGAGGCTGCAGGGTGGGGGCAATGGCTTTGCTGCAGGGAGTCTCCTCCTCAAGGTCCCCCCTCGAGGCCTGAGAGATAATTCTGGGTCATGTCTGTGAGCGCGAGGAGGAGCCTCTCTGGAGTTTTCCCCTTTCCCACTGCTAATTTAGCGAGAAGACAGACATCCCTGTGGAGCAGGTAAGAGCCCCAGAGAGGTTTGGTACCTAGGCAGCCTGACCCACCTGGTGCTGGCCAAATTCAAGGCATGGAAAACACTAGGTTAAGGTGTGAGAATTTCCCCCGCACACCTTAGGCCATTGTCCCTCAGAATTACGGGGGACATTGGGGTTCGTCATTTTTGGGTTCCCTTTTCCCTGCTTCCCTCCCTCCACTGCTCTCTAGCCCTCGTTGCGTTGTGGGAAGCCCTCCCAAAGAGATGGGGCAGGAAGGCTGCTCGGAGAGTGATCCCCACAGGTGACCTGAGCCATCCCTGGGCCATCTGGGGGAAATATCAGTTTCCCACCCCTCAGAGTCTCAGTGCTAATTGGCTGAGCTTGCGGCTAAAGCTCTCCCCTTTCGACAACTTCAGCTTGCCTGACAGCTTAGGGAGTTTAACAGGCTGTGGGGCTCCTTCTCCTGCAGCAACAGAGAGCTCCTGTCCCCAAGCGCCCCTCCTGGCCACTGAGTCCTGATGGCCTTTGAGCAGGGCAGGCCATCCTTTCTGTCGTGGGGTGCCCCAAACTGGGCCATCTAGCAGCCACAGGAGAAATCGCCAGCTTCTGGACCTGTGTGCACCGGCTGTTTGGTTAATATGGAAAGCTGCATCCTGGAGACTGGCCAAGATCCTGCTCCTTATTTTCAGCTTCTAGACTTCCTTGTCCATCCAGTGGGAGAGGACGGCTTTCAAGGGCCTGGCTTGGAGCCTTGCTAATGGGCCATCCACTGCTCCATGGCATGAAAAGACTCCCCGGGGGGCTGAGTTACTGCAGGGTTTTGTCTCTGGAGACCTCGCTCCTGTCTCTGTCTCCCTGGCTGGCCCAGGAGTGTCTGAGAGGGGAGCCGGGCAGGACACACCCAGCGATTGCCTGAGCAGATCCTTGTTGGAGTCCCAGAAAGGGGGTGGGGTTTGCCCAGTGCCATCACAAGTCGGGGAGCAGACGCCCCGTCCTCTTCCAGGGGCCTATTGGGTGAGGCCACATTGTCCTTGTCATGCTTCAGTCTGACTTCCCCTTGGAACAAACCCACGGGCTGCAGCCGCCAGACCCAGTTACTAGAGACATCCCTCAGGGGAGGGGAAGAGACCTTTGGTCTGTCAGCTCCAAACGCCCCAGGCCCTAAGCCATAGGTGGCGAGTTATATGGGCCCGTGGTGCTGGGCACCAGGAATATTCCTGGCTCAGGGGCCTGGCTCCAGCAAAGTTTGGAGCCGGGTCTCTCCCCTGGCCCCGCCTGCCACCCCTGCGCATCCCCCAGCCCCACCTGCTGCCCCCGGGCGATTGAAAATGGCCCCACTGCCACCACCGGCTGTACAACAGGCCTGAGCGGCTTCCTGCACGCTCGCTCCACGTGTCTGCCGACACATACCTGTGGCTGGGGGGGGGGGCGGGGCTGTGTCTCCGCACGCTGCCCCTGCCCCGAACGCCCCTGCGGCCAATGGGACGCTGTAGGGGCGAAGGGGACAGGAGCGCATGGAGACCTCCTGGCCCGCCCCGCCTAGGAACCGCTGCCAGAGGGGTGCCCCAGGCAAGCACCGAACCCCCCACCCCCTTCCAGAGCCTGCACACACACACCCCTCCCCACACACACCCTCCTGTCCCCAAATTCCCTCCTGCACACCCACCCCTTCTAGCCCCCAAACTCCCTCCCAGAGCCTGCACCCCTCACCCCCTCCTCCTCCCCCTGTCCCAGCCCAGAGCCTGCATCCAGCACCCAAACTCCCTCCCAGAGCCAGTACCCCTCACCCCTCCTGCACCCCAATCCCCTGCCCAGCCTAGAGCCTGCTCCCAAACTCCCTCCCAGAGCCTGCACCCCAGACTCCCTCCCCCACCGAAACTCCCTCCCAGAGCCTACACCCTGCACCCCTCCTGCACCCCAATCCCCTGCCCCAGCCCAGAGCCTGCACCCCAGACCCTCACCCAAACCCAAAGCCTTAGGAAGGTGTGGGGGGGGAATTTGGAGGGTCAGGTTCTTGTCACCACCAAAATTTCTACAAACCTGCCGTCCTAGGGTGTTATTAGCACCACGCTCTCACCAGCTGAGCTAACCGGCCCACAGAAACCAGCCTGACAAGTGGCCCTTTCGGAAAGGAGCCGTGGGCAGCCGCAGGGTGGTTGTGGCCTCTGGAATGAGGGGGAGCTGAGGATAGCTGCTTCTGTCCAGTGGAATTAGCTCAAGAGGTTGAGCGCTCGCTTCGCATGCGCAAGGCAGTGGGATCAATGGCCACATTCTCCAGTGGCAGGGGGTGCCCGTTCTCTGCCTTCCTTTTAAAAGCACTGCCAGGCAGGGGGCTAAGTGCCTCCAGTGGGCCCCTCCCTCTCCCTACTTGACCTGCCATAACAGTCCAGAGAATTTTACCCAGTGAATCCTACATGGACCCAAGCACCGTACAGTTGAACTAGGATAGATCACTCAGAAAGTCCTCGAGTTTGGCTGTAAAGATGTGAAATGCTATGGGGACAGGGGAGGGAACTGGCCTGTCTTTCAAGCTTAAATTCTGCAATTTCTACATCTAAGCATAAAGCTCAGGTCTGCACTGGCCATGAATTAAGCCCAGGCCTGCTGTATGGGAGACAAGAATTCTCCCGCAGACCCAGCAAGTGTGCAAACTAGAACAAAGTGACTGTGCACTATGGGCCCTGCCCCTGCCAGAGCCCCTCTGCTCCAGGGCACAGGGGTGTGGCCGACACTCCCAGGAGCTCTCTGCTTCTGGCCAGAAGGGAATTCTTTGGGAATTCAGTCATGACTGATATAGAGATTAAGGGGTTCGAGTTACATGATGTGCCCTGTGGCTTTAAGGCATTGGAGAAATGCTGAAGAGGTTAAAGGAAGCAGAGCTGGGTAGCTGGGTGTTGGCCCTCCAAACTTGTGCTCTGGTGAGACTGAGCAGTTGTGGGGATTGTGCAAGCTGTGGTGTTTACATGCAGATAAAAAATGTAATGAAACCCCATTTTTAAAACCACCCATGTCTGGGAATGTAAGAGAAGCTCTTTGAAATAAGTGTCTCCTTCACACTCTTCAAGATCACTGGCTCTAATACTCTACCGCCTCATAGAGCCCCGTGGTAGCGCATTTGACAACAGATAAAGTGGTTGCTGATTCAAATCTAGGAGCTCTCTTAAATGTGTTCTTTTTTAATTGAAATATATTTTCATATCCATCTCCTGTATGTTCAGGAGTTCCACTGAATGGGGATGTGAAATGAATTTAATCATTCAACATTTTCCCTGTTGAAATGTACAAACGCTGAACAAACCTGTCCATCGTCTAAAATCAGTTCCGGTCCTCTGAGGCTCTAGTTTGCTTTCATCGATTAAACAAAGATACGTTTCAGAGGGGGAGCCGTGTTAGTCTGTTTCAGCAAAAACAACGAGGAGTCCTGTGGCACCTTAAAGACTAACAAATCTGATGAAGTGGGTTCCAGCCCATGAAAGCTTATGCCCAAATCAATGTGTTAGTCTTTAAGGTGCCACAGGACTCCTCCTTGTTCAAACAATGATAGAATATGAATGTACATTTGCAGGGCCTTGATCTCCACGAGTGATGCTGTGCAGAAGAACAAGAACCACATCCAGTTGGGGCTCAGGAGTTAGCAGAGATCACCAGCACCTTGGCTCCTTCACAGTCAGCCAGCAGTAGCTGGGCCCCAGGACAAGGCACAAGAACCAGCCAGTGGCTCTGAGCAGGAAAATAGCCACCAAGAAGCTGGCTAGAGCTGCCGGGATCCCCAGAAAGGCCACCATGCCCATGTCCAGGAATAGTCCTAAGAAAGTGATGGCTGCAGTAGGGACAAAAAAAGGAAGAGAAAAAACCCACAAAGGTCACTGCTGCCAAACCCCAGAAGGTGGACAAGAGCCCCCCGGAAAGCAAGACAGGAGGGAGCAAGGCTAAAACCAAACCCAAAGCCAAGGCTAAGAAGGTGGCCCTGAGAAAGAAGTGAAGTGATTTCCATGGGGATGACTCCTGTTCCTCAAATGTTCTTTTAAGACTGACACTGGGCCTCCCAGAAAGAGCCAGATCCCACAGGACAAACAGCCCCACGGAGCGCAAAGAAAGGTGGTGGCAGTGAGGGTGTGTGCGCGGAGGGTGTTTCTCTTACACAGAGGAAGTGTTGTGTTTTGTGAAGCACCTTCCAGATGAATGCGGCTCTGACAGGGGATCTGCCCATCGCTCCTACGTGAGTCTGTGATCTGCTTCTGCTGTCTGAGAGGGACACTCGCTATCTGAGGCATAGCTACGCAGCACATCTGTGATGAGGACAGGTTACAAACTCTGGGTTCAATGACAGATGAGGTCGGGGAGGTTCTGGAAGGGGAACGGCAGCGCCACACAGGGTCATAATACTCAGACAGGGGCCTCACTTTCACTTCCCCTTTGGTTTCCATCACTCATTCCCTGACAGCCCCTCCACACACACACACACAGAGTCACAACCGTCTCCGTGTCCCACACTTCATTGGCTACAGGCTCCCTGTGACTCCCCCAGATGGGGGCTTATCTCTGCATCGCCCCAGCAGGGAAGGAGAGAGGCTGAAGGAGGACAAGAGACAGGTGGGGCTAGACAGGAATGGAAGAGACACTTCCTCCTCCTCTTCTTAAGAGACACTTTAAGCTCACCCCTGAGAAGTTCCAGTGCTGGGTGAGCTTAAATCACCCGCCTTCCCATTAACAGCTGGTGGCAGGAACCAGCTTGATCACTGAAGGCTGGCCACCTCTTCCTGCTTTCCTAGGGGCATTAACATGGATTTCTCCTTCCCCAAAATCCATCTATGAGACAAGAAGGCCAGCACGTCAATCAGCTATAGCTGGGATTAACATGTAGTACTTATAAAGCAGTGTTGAGTAGAGTGATGCTGAGGTTGTGAGTTCAAGTCTTACCTGGAGCAGCATCTCTTTTCTTTAAGCAAATGGTTTCAGCCATTTATCTTGCCCTGTGGAAAATCAATTCCAGCTCAGAAGACACTGAGAAAGGGAGACATCCACGTCAGCCCCCTTCACTTGTTACTTTGGCTACAGCAGTGGTTCTCAACCTATTTGCCATTGTGGGGTGCATATGCAGCTCTCTGTCTGTTACGTGGGCCACATTCACACAATATATCTACGACTTGTATGTCTCTGAGGATGTCACGTGGGCCGCACCTGTGCTGATTGGGCCGCAAGCGGCCCCTGGGCCCCAGGTTGAGAACCACAGAGTGCAGGGCAGAATCTACAGCTCTGTGATACTCTGCTGTCCACCAACCCTCTGTGTCACGATGGCTCCAGCAGAGCCTAGAGCACGGCCCATCCTGTGAGTCTTGACCCCTGGACACCCCTCCATCTACTCCTGGGGGAATTCATGCAGAATTCATGTCTGGCACCCAATTTTTTCCCCACAGAAAATACATTCTGGCCGAGAAGTGCTGCAGTTCCACCATTTGCCTAACAGAAACTGTGGTGGCGCCAGCAAAGCCAGCAATACGAACTTTACTCCTGGGGGAATTCTGCGCCACTGCACATCTCAGTTCCCTGTAAGCTGCGCGGCCGCAGCCTATTTAACACCGCGCAGCCGCTCCCATTGAAATAAGGGGGTATTGGGCTGTTAGAAAGGCGATTCTGTCCCGATAGTGCCCATCACCGCCAGGTAAAGAGACAAATCTTAAGATGTTTAAAGAAAATTTAATTTCACAGCATCCTGTCTGGCAAGAACTCACCCATCAATAGTTGTGAGTGTGAAACCCTCACTCCTTGTTATTTTGTCTTTATGGTCCTCACTTCTCCATTGTTAATCTGTATGGAATCTGTCTGGTTCTTTGATTGTTTCTGTCTGCTGTAGAATTAATTTTGCTGGGTGTAAACCAATGAAGGTGGTGGGATATAATTGGTTAGATAATCATGTTACAATATGTTAGGATTGGTTAGTTAAATTTCCGTAACATGATTGGTTAAGGTATAGCTGAGACTATTACTATATAAATTGGGGGCAAACAGGAAGTAGGCTGAGGGAAAAAGACAAAAGGAAACTGGAATCATTGCTTGCTGGAATCTAAGCCCAATAAACATCAAATTGTCTGCACCTTCGGACTTCTAGTTTTGCAGCTCTCTGTTTTCGCGAGAAGAACCAGGGAGTGGAGGGTGAAGGGATAAACCCTCGAACATCTTGGTGTCATGACTCACATGCATTGCGTCGGACAGGTGGATGGCAGCCTGAAAGTCCCTCTCCCCAACAGTGCGCACAGCTGCTTGGAGGGGGTTATTATGGCGGACTCTCGTGATGGTAGTTGTGGGTTCTGGCAAGCAGGGGTAATGGATTTTTTGGATTAAGGGATACGGAAGAATCAGGGCCCATTCCAGTTAAGGGGTCAATCTGGGATGAGATTAAGAAGAAAATGGGGGCAGCATTAGGGGACCCGGAGGGATGGGGGGTGGCTGAGTTGGGGGCAGTTAAAGATAACTGGGTATAACAGGGTTTGGAGGCAGAAGCAGTTAACAGGCCTCCTTAAGAGACAGGTGCTGGGGCTTGGTCCTAGGAGAGCGGAGAAACAAAAGTTTCAAACTGAAAAGCTGCCAGGTTTGCAGGAGCAGGTAACAACCCCGACTCTTCTCCCAGAGACAGGATAAATGACCTGGGGATCAGGGTTCCAACCCTCCTGCTTCAGGGCATAAGCCAAGCACTCACTGCCAGGTGTAGGAAGAGATATAGGAAGAGAGCCCACCAGGGCCGGCTCCAGGCACCAGCTTAACAGGTGCTTGGGGCGGCCAAGGGAGAGGGGCGGCACCTGCGGCAATTCGGGGGCGGTAGGTCCCTCACTCCCTCTAGGAGCGAAGGACCTGCCGCTGAACTGCCACCGCCGATCGCGGCTTTTTTTTTTTTTTTTTTTTTTGCTTGGGGCGGCAGAAATGCTGGAGCCGGCCCTGGAGCCCACTGAGGCTTTCATTTTGCAGGCTTCTCTCAGTAGTTCCTGCAACAGCTGAGGAAGCTCTTAGAAGGAAGGTGATATGGATGGTGAGCACTCAGCTGTTGTGACCTGCACAGGATGTGCCATGTTTGTCTTTCTTCCACCGGACAGAAGCGCCTTTGTCTGTACAAAGTGCAAGCTGGTCTCCATATTGGAAGAGAAGGTTCGAGGTCTGGAGAAACAAGTATCAACCCTGCGTTGCATAAGGGAAAATGAAGATTTCCTGGACAGACGTCAGGATGTGCTTCTACAGGCACAACGTTCTGAAGAATCAGAGCAGGCTGCGCAGCGGGGACAGGAGGACAGTGAAAAAAATTGGCAGCATGTGACCTCCAGAAGAAGAGAGGAGCATCCATGTACCAGCAATGCAGATACAGGTGAGCAACCGTTTTCATGTTCTCTCCACAGGTAGTAATGCGGAGAGTGGACTAGATGATACATCTGAGGGAAGGGAGCAGAGGGAGACTCCACCGATTGGAAGGCATGAGATGCATTGTTCTAGGGATGGGGGTTCCACGACCACTGCTCCCAAGAGAAGGAGGCGGGTGGTGATGGTCGGGGTCTCCCTCCTAAGGGGGACTGAGTCATCTATCTGCCGTCCCGACCGAGAAAACCGAGAGGTGTGCTGCTTGCCGGGAGCTAGGATTCACGATGTGACGGAGAGACTGACGAGACTCATCAAGCCCTCGGATCGCTACCCCTTTCTGCTTCTCCACGTGGGCACCAATGATACTGCCAAGAATGACCTTGAGCGGATCACTGCAGACTACGTGGCTCTGGGAAGAAGGATAAAGGAGTGTGAGGCGCAAGGAAAAAACTTTTGAAGTCGTAATGAGAGTGGCCCATTTCAGACAGTTGACAAAAAGGTGTGAGTAACAGTAGGGGGAAATTAATATTGGGGAAATTAGGTTTAGGTTTTATAATCACCCCGATATCTGCTGGGAGAGCAATACAGCAGTGCACAGACAATCCAGGAAGTTTTTGGAAAGTGTAGGGGACAATTTCCTGGTGCAACTGCTGGAGGAACCAAATAGGGGCAGAGCTCTTCTTGACCTGCTGCTCACAAACTGGGAAGAATTAGTAGGGGAAGCAAAAGTGGATGGGAGGCAGTGACCATGAGATGGTCGAGTTCAGGATCCTGACACAAAGAAGTAATGAGAGCAGCAGAATACAGACCCTGGACTTCAGAAAAGCAGACTTTTGACTCCCTCGGGGAACTGATGGGCAGGATCCGCTGGGAGAATAACATGAGGGGGAAAGGAGTCCAGGAGAGCTGGCTGTATTTTAAAAAGACGGTTACTCACCGTTGTAACTGTTGTTCTTCGAGATGTGTTGCTCATATCCATTCCAGTTAGGTGTGCGCGCGCCGCGTGCACGATCGTCGGAGAAATTTCTACCCTAGCAACACCCGGTGGGTCGGCTGTGGAGCCCCCTGGAGTGGCGCCTTCATGGCGCTGGATATATACCCCAGCCAACCCAGCGCCCCCTCAGTTCCTTCTTGCCGGCTACTCCGACAGTGGGGAAGGGGGGCGGGTGTGGAATGGATATGAGCAACACATCTCGAAGAACAACAGTTACAACGGTGAGTAACCATCTTTTCTTCTTCGAGTGCTTGCTCATATCCATTCCAGTTAGGTGACTCCCAAGCCCTACCTAGGTGGCGGGGTCGGAGTGAGACATCGCTGTGTGCAGAACCGCTGACCTGAAAGCAGCATCGTCTCTGGATTGTTGCACCAGCGCATAGTGAGCAGCGAATGTGTGTACGGAAGACCAAACTGCAGCTCTACAAATGTCCTGGATCGGGACTTGAGCTAGGAAGGCAGTCGAGGAGGCCTGGGCCCTCGTGGAGTGAGCGGTGAGGCGCGGAGTCGGGACACCGGCTAGGTCGTAACAAGCACGAATACAGGACGTGATCCAAGAGGACAGGCACTGTGAGGAGACCGGTGAGCCTTTCATCCAGTCGGCTACCGCAACGAAGAGTTGTGTCGTCTTTCGAAATGGCTTTGTACGGTCAATATAGAAAGCCAGGGCCCTGCGTACGTCCAAAGAATGTAAACGCTGGTCTTGACGAGTAGCGTGTGGCTTTGGATGGAAGACCGGGAGAAATATATCCTGGTTCACGTGGAAAGGTGAGACCACCTTTGGAAGAAAGGCAGGGTGGGGGCGAAGTTGCACCTTGTCCTTGTGGAACACTGTGTATGGGGGTTCGGACGTGAGCGCTCTGAGTTCAGAAACGCGCCGTGCTGAGGTGATAGCTACGAGGAAGGCTGTCTTCCAGGATAAGTACAGGAGTGAACAGGTCGCCAAAGGTTCAAACGGAGGCCCTGTGAGCCTGGAGAGAACGAGGTTGAGGTCCCACGTCGGAACCGGCTGGCGTTGCTGTGGGTACAGCCGGTCTAAGCCCTTGAGGAATCTAACGACCATCGGGTTAGAGAAGACCGAGGACGCGAGTTCTCCTGGGTGGAACGCCGAAATAGCGGCGAGGTGAACCCTGATTGAGGATATCGCCAAGCCCTGCTGTTTTAGGGATAGGAGATATTCCAGTATGAGAGGAATAGGCACCTGCAAGGGGGACGTAGCTCGTTGCTCACACCAACAGGAGAAACGTTTCCACTTGGCTAAGTAAGTGGACCGTGTAGAGGGCTTTCTACTTCCCAGCAGAATCTGCTGGACAGACTGCGAGCATTGCCGTTCCGTCCGATTCAGCCATGGAGTATCCACGCTGTGAGGTGGAGCGATTGCAGGTCGGGGTGACACAGTCGGCCGTGGTCCTGAGAGATGAGATCCGGACTCAAGGGGAGCGTGATCGGCGTTTGAACCGAAAGCTCCAACAGTGTGGTGTACCAGTGCTGCCTCGGCCAAGCTGGAGCGACTAGAATTACGCGTGCATGGTCTCTGCGGATCTTGAGCAGTACCCTGTGGACCAGCGGAAATGGAGGAAAGGCGTAGAACAGGTGGTCCTTCCACGTTAGAAGGAAGGCGTCCGACAGAGAGCCTAGAGCTCGCCCGTGTAGGGAGCAGAATGCCTGGCACTTCCTGTTGGCTCGAGATGCGAACAGGTCGACCTGGGGAAATCCCCACCTCTGGAAGACGGAATGGATGATGTCCGGGCGAATTGACCACTCATGTGTCTGGAAGGACCTGCTGAGACGGTCCGCCAACGTATTCTGGACTCCAGGAAGGAACGAGGCCGTGAGATGTATCGAGTGGGCGATGCAGAAGTCCCACAGGCGAATGGCTTCTTGGCATAGGAGCGATGAGTGGGCTCCGCCTTGCTTGTTGATGTAAAACATGGCCGTGGTGTTGTCGGTGAGAACCAACACGCAACGGCCCTGTAGGAGATTGAGGAATGCCTGGCAGGCTAGGCGCACCGCCATCAGCTCTCGGACGTTGATGTGCAGGGCTAGTTGGGACGCGGACCAGAGGCCCTGGGTATGGTGCTCCCCGAGGTGAGCGCCCCATCCTAGAGATGAAGCGTCCGTGACCAGGTGGAGGGAGGGTTGTGGGGCGTGAAACGGCACTCCTGCACAGACCGCCGTGCGATCCAACCACCAGGTGAGGGAGGTCAAGACCAAGGGCGGAACCGTGATCACCATGTTCAGGTTGTCCCGGTGAGGACGGTACACCGAAGATACCCAAGCCTGTAGTGGGCGGAGCCGCAGTCTGGCATGCCTGGTTACGTAGGCGCATGAGGCCATGTGACCCAACAGGGCGAGGCATGTCCTTATTGTGGTAATCGGAAATGCCCTGAGTCCTTGAATGACGCTTGTGATGGTATGAAAGCGGTTGTCTGGCAGAACGGCTCGGGCACGTCTGGAGTCGAGGATTGCTCCAATGAACTCTATCCTCTGGGTTGGCACTAGAGTGGACTTCTCTCTGTTGAGTAGAATGCCCAGCTCGTGGAAAGTTTGTGTCACTATGTGGACGTGAGCTTGAACTTGGTCTCTGGTGCGGCCGCGTACCAGCCAGTCGTCCAAATACGGGAACACCTGTACCCCTTGCCGACGAAGGTATGCCGCGACGACCGCCACACACTTTGTGAACACTCTGGGAGCCGAGGACAAGCCGAAGGGGAGGACTGCAAATTGGTAGTGCACCATGTTTACTGCAAATCGCAGAAAACGCCTGTGAGGCGGATAGATTGCTATATGGAAATATGCGTCCTTCATGTCGAGGGCGGCGAACCAGTCTCCAGGATCCAGGGAAGGGATAATGGTCCCCAAAGATACCATGCGGAACTTCAACTTTACTATGAATTTGTTGAGTCCGCGCAAGTCTAAGATGGGCCGTAGACCCCCTTTTGACTTGGGGATCAGGAAGTAGTGGGAATAAAACCCCCTGCCCCTTAACTCTGGTGGAACCTCCTCTATGGCTCCCATAGAGAGGAGCCCAAAAACCTCCTGTGTAAGGAGTTGCTCGTGAGAAGGGTCCCTGAAGAGGGACGGGGAGGGGGAGTGGAGGGGCGGGGGGCGAGGAAAACTGGAGAGCGTATCCCCTCTCCACCGTGCGAAGGACCCAACGGTCCGAGGTTATAAGGGACCAAGCACGGTGGAAACGGGAGAGGCGATCCCAAAAGGGGGGAGTTGAATCCTGGGTACTGGTTGTGGTGCCGTCCTCGACCGCACCTTCAAAAGTTCTGCCTAGGGCCTGAAGGTGGCCTAGGCGGCCCCTGGTTTTGAGCCGGTTGAGGGCCGGTCGACCTTCGCCTACCACCTCGACCCCGCCTTCTGGGAAAGTCCTGTCTCGGACGAGGTGGGGGAGGGTAGAACCTCTGAGGCTGGGGCCTGGGGGGCTAGACAGTGACTGGCAGTAGCCACTGAGGCAAGGTGTGGTTAGAGGGTTGGGGGTTCCCCTGGGCCCCTGGACACCCAGATAGTGGGTTACTGCCGGGGGCAGGAGCCTGACGTAGAGGGGCACCGGGGTCTGGGAGGTACACCGGGACCAGCGGCAGGCGAGACACCAGCCTGTAGAGGGCACTTAGAGGCCGGAAGAGATCATCCCTCACCGGTGAATCGTTGCCCTGCGACACAGACTCTCTGTCTTTGCTGGGTCTGACTGCAGGCCTGAACCATTAACACTGAGCTAATTTTCCCCTGAACCAAGGTATCCCAGAAGTATCATAGCGAGGGGCGTTGTCTCCCGCCCAGACGGACGGGGAGGGAGCTGCAAACCCCTTACAGCCTCTCTTTCTAGTCTTTCATACTTTTTCTCTAAATATGTCAAAACACAAGCACGCAACCTTACCCCGGCCAAACACAGAAAAATGGGGACGGCGCCGGCAATGGGGACGGGGCGTGGAAACCTGTCAAAAACTATATGGTGATGAAAGCTATCGAGCGGTTACCTACTCACATGGGGTTGTCAGGGAGGGGTAGTACCTCTGATGGGGGAGCAGTCGTACTCCTAGGAGTAGCTCATCCACTTTGGTCCCCACTTGACAACACCCAGCTCCCACCTGTGGCTCCAAGTAGCTGTCAGGATGCGACAGCGGCCACACCCCGGAGACCGTCTCGACTGGCGGGCTAAACCAGGTGAGGGTAGCTGATGAGTATGAGACTCTCGGTGAGTTAGGGCCTGTCTACCCATTGCATGTGAAGGCTGGATCCGGCTGACTGAGGCAACCTGGTTCAACCTGGTTCAATGGTCAGGAAGGCGATGACAGCAAGCGTTGTGGAACGCTTAAGAGCACGACAAGACACGTAGGCGTCCTGGTCATCCACTGCGCCCTGCCCTATCTCCAGCCGTCTCGACTTCTGTCCTGCCACTGGATACAGATAGGAACTGGGAAGAGAGAGTGCGGCTGACGTCGCGCAACTCTCCCTCACTTTAATCCAATTCACGCGCAAGTCTCGACATCATATCATATCATATTACATCATATCAAGTCCTGTGGCGATGGGCGAGCGACGAAGCAGCAGGTGTGGATACACTGGGAGCTGTAGCCGCGGACCTGCACATAGGCGGCTCAGGCATAATGGTCGTTCCTCACTGACCGAAGCAGCAGTGGAGCTCGGCATCTTCTTGAGCGACTGAGCAGCCCTATTCAGGATTGCACTGCTCACCTCCGTAGAATGAGGAGGGGGCTAGAAAAGGTGCCCTAAACATTGCCTGCTTCACCAGGGCCGGCTTTAGGAAGTGCGGGGCCCAATTTGAACAGTTTCGACGGGGCGCCAGCAGGGATGACTAAAAAAAAAGCCACTTAAAAAGAACCCTTTCATTTCTTCCATGTATTATTTATTTTCCATGACTATATAAATAATAACAAAATTATATATTACATACATTGCATCATATATTAATTAGCTGATTTTCACTTTCATATTAGGAAAATAATTTATATTTTGATAGTTGTACAACTGATTTTCTTCAATAATGTTTATTTTATTAAAATTTATAAAATATTTCCTTATTAATATAAAATTGTGCCCTCCTCCCCCCCACCTCCCAGCGCCTCCTGGCCCGCGGAAACAAACCCTGCTTCCCCAGCGCCGCCCCGCCGAAACAGCTGTGGGCCGAAAAGGAAGGTTGGCTTGGGGGGGGGGGGAAGAACCGGCACACATAGGGTGACCAGATCACAGCAGTAAAATAGGACCTGACCCCTCCCCGCTCGGCCCCACCATCACACCCCTCTTCACCCCCGAGCCCCCCGCTGGCTTGCTGCATCCCTCCTAGTCAGTCCCCCACCCACCACTTGCCTCCTTTCACCTTCTCCCTCCCCTGCCAGAAACCCCCATGCCCGCCCCTAGAACCCCTGCTGGCTCACTGCTTGCCTCTTTACCCACCCGCCGCTTGCCCACCCACTCGCCCCCCCCAAAGTATAAAGCCTCATTCAAAGACCCAGGGGTCACTATATTACTGCACACAGCAGTCAATCAGTGCAGTTGTAGATAAATCGCTGCATTATGCATTTTTGTATAACTTTTATATGACTTTGTATTGAACCTTGGTAATGTTATAGCTGGCCCCTAAGGTAGTATAATTAAGGTAAAAGAAAAATGTCTTTTTGCTAGAAGTAGAATAAGATCTTCCCCCCACTTTGTAATCAATTGACCTGAATGAATGAGGTATGAATGAGGAAGGTGTGGAAGGCAGGCACTTCCAGACAGCTGCAACCCTTGGAGAGGGGCTGAGAGCCAGCCAAGGAGAGCTTTGCCCAGGGCTGAGTGGGACAGAGTTTGGGTGCAGGGTCCGGGCTGGGGCATGGTGTGGGGTGCAGGATGGGTGGAGGGGTGCAGGCTCTGGGAGGGAGTGCGGAGGGGTGGATGCAGGCTCTGGGACAGAGTTTGGGGGCCGGAGAGGGGGTGGTGGGTGCTGGGGGGGAGGGGACTGCCATCACATGTGGCTTCCTTCCTCCCCTGCTGCCCCTCACCATAGCCTCGGTGGGGGATGGGGCTGACCCTTGCCCAGTGTTTGCAGGAGTGGTGGCTGGGGGGAAACCCAGTCAAACTCTGGTTTTACTCTTTCGTTGATGGGTCACTTTAACCCCTTACAAACCCCTTCCCGCCTCTCTCACCCCCCTTTTCTACTGGGCTTATTTGATCTTTCTGGTGGAGCCAGAAGAAAACCACAAACCCCAGCGAGAGCAACAGGCTGGAAGACTAGACTGAACCCACCACCCACCCAGCCTAGTCCATCCCAGAGCCCAGGACTGAGGGCAAATGTCCCCCCACCCCCGGGCCACCTGCTTCCACTCCTGGCCTCTCCTAGCACCACCAGCGATTCTGTGTGCCTGCATCGGGTGGGATTTCAACCGGACCCCCCCCTCGCTAAATTCACCCCTGTTTTGCGACCACTCTGCACCAAGAGCACCTTCCTTCCCTGTCCTAGAGCTGCTGGATGGCTAGAAAGCTGACCTGGGTGTTTGATCGATCCGGAATATTATCGTGGCCCCCCCCAAAAAAACTTAATGTCCACGCAGCTTTGGGGGGGGGGATATTCCTCCCCCCCAAAACCGGTCTATTTTATTGTTGCAGGGCAAATGAAGAAGCCAGAGTAATGGAAATATTCAGCCCCTACAGTGGTCTTGCAGCAGGGGAAGCAGAGTTGATGGGAAGGGAACTGGTTTGGATAGGAGCCCCCGTCCCCCTCCTTTGCAAAATAATTTGGGGAGGGGAATCAGATCACTCCGTGCCTCAGTTTCCCTCTCTCGGGGGAGGGGCGAGAGATAAAAGTCTCAGCCTGCCGTGTTGCAGACCTTTTGCATTCTCCCCTCTGGATGTATTTGATTTCCTCCTCCAAACCTCCCTCTCTCTCTCACCTGGAATTCACAGCACTAAGTACAGGCTCCGGGCCTTCTTCCTGGGTTACATGATCCTGAGTTTAGTTTTGAAACAGACACAGGCAGGCACAAACTCACCCTCAAACAGCAACACCACCGAAAACCACAAAACCAACCCAATATTACAAACCTATGGGGAATCATAGGGTCAAACACTCACCGACAAACAGTCGGTTCAAACTGAGCAGTGAGTCCCCAGTAACACAGAGCTGCGCTAGTGATGGAAGATCTATTTTGTCTTCCCTACTTAGCACAGTTCAAAACTTAGCACTGACCAGCTGCAAGGATCCTGGCGGGCCCTGGTATGGTTGTAGCAGCAGACTGAATGTTTGGGAAAAGCGAGATATGTGCAATAGGCAATGTAGTTCCATCTGGGCACCAGCCAGCTCCTGTGCCCCAGAGAGCTCTCACAGCTCACACTGAACCAGGGACAAAGGGGGCAGGAGGTTGGAAGAGAAGGTGCCATCCTGGGACCCAGGAGACCCATAGTCAATTCCCAGCTCTGCCACAGATGCTCTGCGTGGCCTCGGGCAAATCCCTTATTCCCTCTGTGCTGCAGTTCCCTGTCTGTTCAGTGGGGGTAGCAGCCAGGCCCTGCCCTGCACGGGGCGGTTAGAATAAATGCAATCGAGGTTGGACAGTGCTCTGATGCCACGGGGATGAGGGCCAGGATGGTGCCTAAGACAGACCAAAAGCAAGGGGGAGCTACAGAACCGGTGGTGAGAGGGGTTTGGCCTTTGACAGTCTGCTCTGGGTGCCTGGGCTGTCAGACCCCAGCCAGCCACTGGCATTGCCAGACTCCCTGATCTCTGGTGCTGCTGCTCTCCCTGCTTCTAGGAGTCACTGCTCCCCCTGGGCTGAGACTCCCGCAGCAATCATCTCCTGGGGCTGCCGTGGCACTGAGCGGCTAGCAAGGCCTGAGACTCAGCTGGGGTGGGGGGCTGCTCTTAAAGCAGCTTTTGTGTTGTTGCCGCGGTGGGAGGGGAAGCAGAGATGGGGCCATTTTACATCCTACGGCCAAGGCGCCCAGCAGCTTGGGCAGGCGCAAAGAGCCGCCCGCGTGGGCTGGGAGCTGGGGGAGGGGAGCGTTCGGGAACCCCTGTTCTGCGCTGTCACAAGGAGGAGGAACCGGGATGGAACTGATTCTCCCACTCGGGGATCCGGAGACCCCCCCCCCCCGGCTCCAGCTGTATGGACGCCGGGAGGGGCTCTGGCCTGGGGTCTGCAGGAGCTGGGACTAGATGAGCCCAGCGGTCCCTTCCGGCCTAAAGTCTGTGACTGTGGGGAGCGGAAGGTCCCTCCCATGACCCCGGTGGGGAAGGAGAGGCTCTAAAGCCCTGGCGAGGCCAGAACTAGTCTGGGCTGGGGCATCCCATGGCTGGGCAGTCACACATTGACTGGCTTGTGACTCGCCTGCCCATTGTGACACGCCCCCTGCTGGCTGCCAAAGCCTCATCCCCTCACTGCCAGGCTTGTCTCTGACAGAGCGAGAGCTGGCACGTGCTGCTGGGAAAGCTGATCCGGCCATTTCAGCTCCGCCACCGGCAGCAGAATGTGGGTGGCCCATATACACGCTGGCTTCTGCCCACTCCTGACTCCAGGCAGGAGAATCTTCTATTGCCCGCCTCTGCTTTTCCATTGCATCGCCAACCACACCGAGGTTAGATGAGAAGGTACCAGCCTCCCTGCCGCTCTCCTGCCTTCTGCTCCTGCCCCTTCACGGGTGTGTCTGAGCAACTCCTGCTGCTCCCGAGCCCGCCCCAGCTCCCCCACCCCGCTGGCCTCGCCCACCTGCGAACTGCCACGGCCCCAATATTCCTGGGGGAAGGGATCAGGGTCATTTCATTGGGCAGGAAGAATCCTGAGTGGTTGGATCCAGCCTGTCTGCTGTGCAGCTTGTGAACCAGGAGAAGGAGAGGTGGGAGTGACCCAGAGGAGGCTGTTTGGCCTGGGAGTTCGGAGACCTGGGTTCTAATCCTGGGTGACTTTGAGCACATCCCTTCCCTTGTGTCCCTGCTGGCTGCCTTGGCTAGTTAGAGTCTGAGCCCTACAGCCCAGCGATTGTCTGCAGCACCTGGTGCAACAGGGCCCTGAGCTCAGCTGGCATCTGGAGGTGCTGGTGGGACAGAAATAACTGGGCTGGCCCTGATGCTGAATGGGGCAATTGCCTCTCGTCACTCACAAGCAATGCCTTGTCCTGGCTTCTTGTAGGATGGCTGAGGAGGGCCGCCCAGAGCCCAGGCGCGCCTGGGAGGAGACAAAACCTCCCCCAGGGAAGAGTCGGCGGAAGAGGCCATGGCAGCAGCAGGGGCTGTGTGTGCCTCAGCCCTTCCGTGCCGGTGAGTGGGCGCCTTCTGGGTGGGCGGAGGGGGCTGCAAAAATGGCTGGGGCCATGGCCCTGCATTGGGGTGGGGCTTGGCCCCTGTGGGGGTTGGGTGGCAAGACTAGGGTGTCACTGGGGGGAGAAGACTCCATAGACCTTGTACTGCTCTGGGTTGCCACGAGATGGAGAGACAGACAGGAAAACCCAGGCAGGGGGGAATGGCCCCTCCTGCTGGCAGCAGCTGCAGCCACTAAAGCTGATCGGGGCATTGGGGCGGCGGCAGAAGCATCAGGTGGAGACTGACTGAATCGCCCACCCCGATCTGTCACGCTGCAGGGTCGGAGGATGTTTTCCACCAGTCGAAGGGGATGCTCGGTGCACGGTGGGTTGTTAAAGCCTAGGATTGCAGGGCGCCGGCCAGAGCATAAGATGCTCCCTGATGTTGCAGCCCCATCTGCTGGCTGGCTCCTTTGTAGCATGTCGCAGCACAGGGCATTTGGGGGGGAGTGTTGACGATGGGAGCCCAGTGCCTGCCCAGGTTACACCCAGTGGCTGTGGCAGGAGAGGCAGTCAGAACAAGCAGAACGGGCAGGCTCTGGGTCCCCATATCCCATGCAGACTGGGCAGCTGTTCCCTCTCCTGCCGCAAGGACCAGACCGATTCACTCCCAGTCCCTCTGCCCCCTCCAGCAATGGCCCGGAGAGTGGGGACACCCCTCATGGCCTGACATCGTCCCTCCTTCCAGGTGTGGCGCTCCCCAAATCCCCAGACTGAGCCTGCATGCTGGGTGGGGAAGTGGGGTGGCCGCTGGGAACCAGGGCTCCGACTGGGTCTTTGCTGGGCTGGGCAGCAAAGAGGTGGGGAAGCCAGGGATCGCTGTGCCAGACCCTGCCGTGCATCGGGGCTGCTCCCCTGCTGGGGCGGGAGTGGGGACAAGGGTTTTCTCTAAGATCTCTGTCACCCAGCCTGCAGCTTGGCAGACCCAGGTATTACCACTGCTCTGTCTTTGATCAGATTCACCATCCTCCTGCTTGAAGGGGCTATACTTGAATGAGAGAGAGGCCCTGGAGTGCATAGATGCCTTTCTGAAGGACAATGAACAGGTACCAAGAGCCCTCCTCTGACCTGTCAGCTAGTGCCCTGTCCACATGCACATCTGCCCTTCTCCAGATGATGCATGGATTCTAAGGCCAGACGGAACCACTGTGACCTCCTGTATAACATAGGCCAGAGACCTGCCCCCAAATAATTCCTGGCCATGACCATGGCGCCCCACCCAACTGCTGAGTCTTCCCTGCATCCTCTGAGCCCAACGCTCCCGCCCCTGCAGCCAGGCAGAGAGATTGTGTGGGGGGAGGGGTCGCCTCACCACTCCTACAGCCACTGGCCTCCGCACATTCCCTGGCTGTGCTGGTGGGAAGAGCACAACCCTGGCCATGGCCCCTACCAGGTGCAGGGCTACCCAGTCTCCAGATGGTGCGCAGGACCCAGTGTGCCCTTGGCCAAGCGGCCCGGACAGCCCGTACTAGACATGAGATGCCCAAGCCGCGCCCCCCGCCCCCCCGCCCCAGGTGTGTCTGCACATGCTAGCGCTCATGGCCACCATCACTTGGGAGCCAAATGCCACCAGCACTAATGAATTCACCCTCCTACTCACCATGAGGTGGGGAACTGAGGCACAGCATGAGGCCTAGCGCCTCAAAAGTATTGATCACCCATAGGCATTAGGCACCTAAATCCCTTTGCACCCCTGGGCCTAAGCAACTTGCCTGAGTTCCCGCAGGGAGAGCTGGGAATTGAGTCAGGTCTCCAGCCATTGCCTTAGCCACACCGCCGCCCTTCCGCAAGCAACCTGGGGCCGGGAAGCGTTCAGCACGCACGGCCTCCGGGTAACGAGGCTAGTGGCTTCCAGCTCCCGTAACCGTGGCCGGCTTGCCCTGGCCCCACTTGTTTTGCAGGTGTGTTGGGACACCCTCAGCAGTGCTGCGGAATTCCTGAAGTGGCACCAGCTCGGTGGCTTCATCCAGCACAAGGATACCTGGCAAAGCTGTGACTGCCTGGTGAGGGAGCCCTCAGGTCATTCACTGCGCAGCCCTCGCTGGTAGGAGCGGGGGAATCGGTGGATAGGGCATCCCCCATTGCCCGGCTCTGTGCCCACACTGAGCCCCAGCCCCGGGATCACTCCTGGCCCTGGGTGTAGTCCCTCTGCGTGATCCCCCCAGCACAGGAAGGAGGGGTGAAAACAGGACGTGTGCTCCACACACCTGGAACCCGGCCTGCAGGACGGAAAGGCCTTTAATAACCTTGTGCTCCCTTGTTCTGGTCCTAGCTGACGCGCTACAAGGGGAGAGCCAACAACTTTCTGTGCCAGACCATGGCCTTTCTGGAGAACCCACAGGCTCCAATTAGAGAAGTGGCCATCATGTTCATAGGTAACCACAGAGCAGGGGTCCCTTTAGCAGGGGGGCTGGATCCGGTCCCAGGCTCTCCTCAGTCCCTGCCAGCAGCGAGAAGTAACCCTTGGGCTCCTGATTGTCTAATGAAGGATCAAGGGTGTCAGAAGTCCGCAGGAGCAAGCTCACCCCAAACTGCCCTGATCGGCTGATGGGCCCCCTCTAACCCCACTGCTCCCCATGCAGTCCCCATTCCCCCCCCCCCATACCCCACCATGGGCTCTTGGTAGTGGACCCTCAAGGTGCTGTGCTCTCCTTTGGCAACCAGCCCTGTAACCATCCCTGGGGACTCACCCTTTCCCCTGGGGACTTGGGAGCGCGTCCTGGCCAGCGAGGGGCGGGGGAAGCGAGGGGTTGCTTGGAGGGTGACATTTGACACCCTCGCTGGGGATGCGGGGATGTGATGAGCTGTTTGTATGTGTAGGGCTCACTGCCCGGCAGCTGGACCAGAGGAGCCAGGACAAGCTGGATGCCATCTGCAACGGTGAGTGGTACCTGCTTTGAGTGCTGCCTCCCCCCTTGCACTCACTAGCCCAGTGTTTGGAGCAGTCACCTCCACGTGGGGTGCCTGGGGTCAAGCCACTGCTCCAAATGAGGCCGAGGTGACGTCCGGTCACCTACCTCCTTGCTGCGTGCCCGGACCCCTGGGCAGCGCAGGGCAGAGCAGCATCTCCACCTTTGTTGGCGAATGGCGGGGGCGGGGGAGTGATATAGATCAGACTCCTCACTCCCAGAGCAGGTTCACAGCTGGGCCTCCCAACCAGAGCTAGAGAATGGCTGAGCTCCCTCCTCGGCATTTCCTGGATGGCAGCAGGGCACCTAAAGTTAGGCATAGCCTAACAATGCCCAAGCCCCCTTTGTGACTCTCCCCCTCTCTGGACCTAAGTGCCCATCTGTGCATTGGGGGGAAGGCGGAGGGTAAATACAGGCAGGGATGAGGTGCTCAGATACTGCAGGGACGGGGCAGTCCTAGAAATAGTGAGTGAATGGGGTTCATTGGGATTTCTTGCCTGTGTCTGGAGGCTCCCCCATTTGTGGAGGGCAGCAGGGATGTTTAGTGAGGGTTGCTGGTTGTTCTTGCTAGTCCCCTGCCTCCCGCCTCCCAGCCTGCTGCCTCCTTGTCACAGGCCGAGAGGTACAGCGCTGGCTTGGTCTGCTGGGGCTCTCCAGAGCGCTGTGGCTCTGACCCCCATTTCCTTCCTTTCAATCTTAGACCTCAAAGGCTTGCAGGAGGACAGCAACTCCTCGGTCCAAAGCGTGGCTTATCAGACCATCTTCATCCTGGAGGCGTTCAAGAACCACCCTCCAGCCCGCTGCAGCCTATGCACATTTTTTCATTGGATAAGAACAACGTGTACTAAGGAGAGCCCGGTCATTGAAGCTGCCCAGCTGCCCTAGCTCTGGGAAAAGCCAGCCTCCCTTCCCTGGGAGCTTCGTACCAGAGCATGGCTTCTTCCCCATTGGCCGCCTGCTCTGCGGAGCCATGTGAGTAGTTGAAAGCTATCGAGCAGTTATCACCATGTACTTTTTGACAGGTTTCCATGCACTGTGTAGCATTTACGTCCCGCCCTCCGTCCCCGTTTCCGGTTGTGTATGTTTTTGGCGCCGTCGGCCATTTTGAAAATTTATTTTGTATTATTTTTCTGTGTTTGGCTGGGGGAAGGTTGTGTGCCTGTGTTTTGACATATTTAGAGAAAAAGTATGAATGAGTAGAAAGAGAGACTGTAAGGGGTTCACGGCTCCCTCCCCGGCCGTCTGGGCGGGAGACCACGCCCTTTGCTATGATAGTAGTATAAGGGCCCTACCATCAATTAAACCCTAGCCCCGCCCCTTGACCCCTCCCACCTGTCACCAGAAGTCCCACCCCATGGGGGTATTACTTCCAGGGTCAAGGTGCCACCTGACCGGAAGCAAGGTGTGTCATGTGACCCCTCTAAGAACTCCCCCCACCACCCTCTACCAATCAGGAGGGGTTTCGTCTCGATAGGGCCGCCCCGAGAGGAGATTTTGACCAATCAGGGGGACTTCCGGGGCGGGGGTGACCCGTCCGGAAGTGGGTCGTGTGACCCCTCTAAGAACTCCCCCCACTACCCTCTACCAATCAGGAGGGGTTTTGTGCCAAAAGAACCACCCCGAGAGGAGATTTTGACCAATCAGGGGGACTTCCGGGGCGGGGGTGACCCGTCTGGAAGTGGGTCGTGTGACCCCTCTAAGAACTCCCCCCACCACCCTCTACCAATCAGGAGGGGTTTCGTCCCAGCAGGACCTCCCCGAGAGGAGATTTTGACCAATCAGGGTGACTTCTGGGTTGGGGTGACCCCTCCGGAAGGGAGTCGTGTGACCCCACTAAGAACGCCTCCCAAGGCCCTCCGCCAATCAGAGTGCAGCACCATTACCCCATAAGTCCCAACGCCAGACAGAGGAGGCGGCCATCTCTTACCAAGGACACGTGTTTTCGAAAGCGCGGAAAGGCTGCTGAGAGGAAACATGGACTCCTTCACCACCCCCGTGAGAACTTCGGACTTTGTTTTAGCCCCAACCGTCTTTGACCTTGTGTGGAGCAGGTGTTACATCAGCGACAGTTCCAAGGAGGACCCTTTGACCCAGCCATTGATGGATACGTCGGAACCCGACCCCGAAACCCTCGTGAGACAGCCCGATGAACGTGACGGCCTCTCTTACTCCACCCCCTCAGAGGTGGAAGGCGATTGCGGCTCGGGGGAGGCACCGGCGGACAAAGCGAACGGAAAAGATGGCGCTCAGGTAAATGAATGCTTAAGAAGCGGCGGTTGAGGAGGGGTGGGTAATGGGGTAGGAACCGGGGGTTGCATAAATTAAATAAAAAAAACAAGCAGTGAGGGTGCTTACACGGTTTCTTTTCTGAAAATCTCTCAACAGGTCGACGCTGCCTTTTTAGAGGCCTTTAAGAACTTACACATTGGAAGCCCTGTGGGAGTAAACATATCGTGCGTCAGCTGCTTTTGCTCATGTCTGAGATACAGATCTCAAGCCGAAAAGGACAAAATGGAAGAATGAACCATCTGAGACTCCCTTATGGTAGGGGTCATGGCATCCATTTTATAGGTGACTGTAAAAGGTCGTGTTAAACCAGGCGATTAATAAAACTTATTTAAATGTGTCAATATGAATGTGTCCCCTTTCATACTCGTGGTAGTAAAAGACGGTACCAGTAACAGTCATGTCTACACAGACGGCGCTGTTAAAGAAAATATATTACCCCCCCCCCCCGGGGAAGTTGGGAGCTTTGGCGGGGTCAACCCTCTTTTTCAAGCGGCCAGAAAGCATAGTAAAACTTTAAACAGAAGACAGGTAACAGCATGGCTTTCAGACCAGGATGCTTACACTTTACACAAACCAGCTCGAATACGTTTTAAAAGAAACAAGACCATTGTTTCAGAGGTGGATGTGCAGTGGCAGGCAGATTTGGTGGATATGCACCGGTTCTCCAAACACAACAGCGGTTTTAAGTACATCTTAACAGTGATAGACATTCTATCCAAATATGCCAGGGCCTTAGGCCTAAAAGACAAGACGAGTGGTGAGGTATCCAAGGCCTTTAAAGCTATTTTCAGTGAAGTGCCTCAAAAATTACAAACCGATCGGGGGAAAGAATTTTTAAACAAACCTTTAAGTGGATTGCTTTTTCCAAAAGCCGTAGGGCAGGGTTTTAAAACCTTCTCCTAAGACCCTCTTGTTGTAAACCACTTTTTGTGTCTTTTTAAGGGTTTTTGTCTCTATTTGCCACTGGTTTTTGTTTCTTACGATAGAGGGCTGCTGCACCTCTATCTTTTTTGAGGTGTTTTCTTGCAGACCCGTGCAATAGTCCAAGACTAGATCTTTCAAACTGTCGAAGTTGATCTTTTCGCAGTTTGCTACATTTAGGGTAATACCTTTGACTTTCATACAGGCCTTTCCACCCGACAGCTTATACCCATAGGTTTTTGGGCCTGCCGACACAAACTCGGTGATGTGTTGATCTGGCGGGATCTCGCTCGTGAAGTCCCCTAAATAATCCCCCAGAGGGAGATTCCAGTCACCCTCCCTTTTCACAAATATCACCGAGTCAGTGTCGTGGTACAGGCACCGCTCTTGCAAACCGTCTAGGAGGCTGTATAATTCTAAGCGGGCATAAGCGGTGGTGAAACAGGCTATGAAAACATTGGTATTGCCAGAGACAGAGTACCGTTCTTTTGCGTGCTTCCACGACACGCACGCTGTTTCATCATCGATAAACTCGCAGGATGAAACCTCATAATTGGGGGAGAACAGGTACTGCAAGAGTTCGTCAGGGTCTCTCACGATGCTGGTGTTGGGTAGGTTGGATCTTTGGCCGAATTTACCCCACAGAGAATTTAAAAAAACAGTTTAGCGATTTGGCGTTTAACAGGGTTTGATCTGATCTCGTGTTGGCGTAAATGCACGCCTTCTTTCTGGTAGAAATCGCTAACGTACTTATTTTGTTTTTCCTCGTCTGGGCACCAACTGGGATACCCTGAAGCCTCTTGTTTCTGACGGAGGTGTAATTTTATGTACTCTGAAAAGAGTTTATCAGATTTTTCATTAAAATGCCAGATTTCATAGATCTTAGCCACCGCGTACCCCTTCGCTATGGCCGCGTTCAATTCCACCGTGCACCAAGTCCCCAGGATGGCCCGCTCCTCGTCAGTATGGGTGCATGTCTCCCGCTGCTCGGTTTCCGCACAGGTTCGGCATAGCGGGAACATAAGCTTGCCACCCACTCTGACAGGTAACAATGGGAAAAAGAGGCCTCGTGGGGGGTACACTTTAACTTTTGCAATTCCAAAATAATTTGCAAGGGGCCCAAATTTGTCATAGACTATATCGGGGTGTCCGATAGGGTATTCTTTGGTTTTGTTTACGAAAGGGTACAGGCTGGTAAAATCATAATAGTGGATTTCTTCCCCGGGGTTAGGCTTGTAATATAGGCGGATAGCGTTTGTCCTCCCCCCAAAAAGAGCATCCCTAGGCACGAGAGGCTGGGGTAACTGGGCTCGGTTTAAAAAGTCTGCAAGCTCCCTGTCTGTTTCTTTCATCACCTCCCACTCGGGCTCCCAAAGAGTCCTCACTACAAAACCAAGTCGTTTCAGATAGTCAGTCTTGAGCTGCGTCTTGTAATAAAGAAACCCAAAAGATGTCCCCGTCATAGGATTTTGTGCTTTTTCACAATAACAGGTGACACAGCCATGGAAAAAACACCCGTTAAACTCAAAGGCTGTGCGTACCCCATCAACATCGGCATAACCGTCTAAAAAGTAGGGGCATACCTGTAGTTCCCCACCCTGTAAAGCATGCCGTATTTGTATATTTTCTTTGTGAGAGATGTACAACAGCCACTGAATAGATGGGGTGGAATATCTCTTTTTCTGCCTGTGATAGTTGTCTGGAGGGAGAAGAGCTACTGTGTTAGGCTCCAAAAACATAAACCTGTACATAGCCATGCAGACAGAGGCAAGTGTTATGTACCGGAATGGATCTATACACAGTTTTATCTCGGTGAATTTACCAGGTTCTTTCTCTACTACATTTCCCTTCTCCGTCATTTTCATAATCTCTTTTCTGTATAGGATACAGGCCTGTCTCAAAAGTTTTACATCCTGCTGACAGTAATACGCGAGCTCTTTCTGCAAGTCAAACGCCTCAGAGCTGTGGTCCCGATACCAGTCGAGAAACTCTGCTTTTTCTCTGGGCATCATGCTTTCTACACCATAGTGCGCCATACCGGGCATAGGCCCCACATAATTTTGATTTTCTAACGTGTTAAAAAAGTGTGGACAATACCCTTTGCACCCTTCAAACCCCATCGCCTGCGGTAGCTTGCTAAGCTTCATGGGCAAGAAGTTTAAAGAGTCTATAAAACGAATGCCCAGGGCCTTAACTTCCACGCACATTAGTTTACTACCCTGAGTGATCAGTTCTAGGCCCATCTTTTCCTTGAGTAACTGTCTAACAATAAAGTATGCATCATAACCTTTAGAATTGTGTGCTAGGAACGTGTAGTCCCGAAACTCTTTGCCAATAAAGGTCTTCACAAACACATAAAGACACTCATCACCCTTAAATTCCCAGGATTTTTCTGGCTTTAGGGACATAGCAAAAATGTAATTGGGAGTGTGCACCCCGGTCTCCTGCGTGCATTCGAAATCATAAAAAAATATACTTTTCTGAAGATTCGGGCTTTCTAAGGCTGTCCATAAAACAGAGGTGACCGTCTACATCACCAACGATCAAACCCTGGCACTGCTTACACCGTCTCCCTTTACACCTATGCCGCTTGTCCACGTAAGCGTGACACTTCTCACACAAAGTTTTAGACAGGCATTCAACTTGGTTTTTTGATGCACAGTCGATATGTCTGTCTAAACACTCTTTGGACCGACAATACAGTCTACAGCTAGGACACCGCTGCTGCACGCCCACGCTGTCTGAGCACGTTACGCTCAAGCAGAGGCGGCAATGATACCTGCAAGAGTGGTCGTGGCTGTACACCATGTGGCAAAACTCACAATAATTTTTCGCTCCGAACAACGTTTTTACATCCAGAACCCCATAGTAATGCTCATCGTGCAACAGGATAAAATAAGTCTTGGGGTACACTGTGCCCCCCGTTTTAAAAAAGCCCCAGCCGCCTTTCGCCGTATACAGCACCACCTGTATGTTAACTCCTAAATGCTGTTCAAACTTTGCTACGTCGCTGAGCATAACCTTTTTTTGATCTGACCACCCCAGTTTCTCATGTAACTTTCTCGCCTCCGCTAACAATTCCGCGTCCGTAGGTTTACGATCGGACATGACGGCCAAGAGCCCACCCGCAAAACACAAATTGGTACCGGTGTAAGTCAGGTCTACTAAACACTGTCTCTTTTTATGAATAATTTGACTATTAAGGATAGTATTTAAAACTCTACGAGCGCCCCCACCCCTGTTTTTTACAACTGTCACAACAAGGCGCAACGTCCCATCGAGATGCAACTCTCTATTGCTCTGTAGCAGTTTTGAGGTCTGATTTAAGAAATCCTCAGCAGACAGCTCATCCCTAGTTCTTTTGACCGAAAACAAAGAGTTAGTTAAATTACGGCTCTCTAAACGTAACTGAACATAATCATCAGGGCCTACCCTACCATTAATGTCATCGAGCACTAACTGTATCCCCCGGTGTATGGCTTCAACAACCTGCTGAGCTGAATTTATTTGCTCAAGATTAACAAAACGAAATTCCTCACAATACACTGACCCCCCAAATCTGGATACTTCACGTTGCCAACTTCTCACTCTCTCCATATACACCTCGGCATTTTCGGGGTTACTTGGGGGTTCTCTACGGGATCATAAGCGGCACCTTCTACATCAGATGCTATTTGAGAGTCAGACTCTGAGGTGCCTCCATGAGGGTCATTGGGAGTAGAACGGGACCCGTCTAGAGAGCCCTCTGGGGAATTTGCTAAACCAGAGTCTGATTCCGCCTCCCCATTTTCAGACAAGCCAGTTTGAGAGCCTCCAGTAGGGGGCATCTCTTTTTGTTTTTGTTTTTTTTCCTCATTACCTCTTTAGCCCTTTTTAAAATTTTTACAACAACCCGGGTCTGGAACTTTTTGGCAGCCATCTGTTTATCCCCCAAGCGCTGTCCCCCCTTTTGTTTACACATGAGCTGATGTGTACCCTGGAGGGTGCCCCTTTAACCCAGGCCCCTTTTCACGACTAGTCATGCCTGCTCAGAGCCACCCTTTCCAGCCCTTATGTTTTTCAGCATGGCTGTGAAGCAAGCATCATATTTTTCCCATTTCTTTCTAGAATCCAGTTCTTTTAGACTACCCGAGGATACATCCTCCACCACTTTTCTGAGGGAAGCCTCAACCCCGTCCCAACTACTAGAATATGGGGGAGCTGGGACAAGCTTATGGTTTTGGGAGAATGGTTTGTCAGTTCTTGGTTTTTTATTCACAACCCCTAGAGCGCATGCTCCAGGTTTGTGAATGTGGGCATTTTCGCTCACAGTTTCCTCAGGGCTTGGTGTGGTGGTGGCCACTGAGGAACTGGAGTTGTGGTGGCATGGTTGTTTTTTACCAGAGTCTTTTGTTTTGTCCTTGGGTTTGACGTATATGAGGTTTGGACCGCCCGAATGTTTCAGCTGCACTCTTGTGCTGTTTTGCGTTGTTAAAGGTCTCAAAGCAGATTCCTGGTTCGTTGGCAGTTCTGGAGGAGATGTCCTTGTATCTCTGACTACCGCATTGTCAGAAAAGTTGCCCAGGCCTATGACGGGGAAAAGACAACCTTTTACAAAAACTGAACTTTACCACCTCTCTCACCCACACCTATGTATTTACTTAAAATACAAAACCTCATAGAACAACCAAACCAATAAGCTAAATATATTTACAGGGCTTCATCCATCCATCAGTCACTGATGCTGGTGAATTTTCCTTTTCAGCGGTCTCTTTCCTTTTTCTTTTCAGCTTGTTTTCCCTCTGGTCTAAGGATCTCTCATGTTTTGACTGTACTGTGGAGCAAACAACAACATTATTATAAAACACATGAAACCATCTTGTAAACATACATATCACACACACACTTCATTAGGGTGTTTTTCTATTTAAAAAGTCATAGCTTTACAACAAAATAATCCATTTCAGGCTGTACATCAAACAAGTTTTTAAATACATCTCATTTTGCAGAATAAAAACCAAAACCGCTTTTAAAATCCATTTTGCAGAGAAACCCTTGTTAGTTTAAAATACCCATACCACCAGTTTAAAACCCACAGTTTGCAACCAAATACTTTTCAAAAACCCCACATGCATTTAAAAGCCACATGGTTTTTTCTGACCCCCAGCCATGTGCCTTTGGTTTAGTTAGTAGCATCCACCCCATTTTAAAAACCCATCACATTATGCACAGTAAAAAAAACAAAACCCCTGTGCCAAGTACTTTAAAAAAAAAAAAAACTATGCCTTGCACAGCCCCCCCCCACACACACACCAGCAGCTTTATAAAACACACCAAACCAAGTTTGCAGCCATATACTTTTCAAAAACCCACATGCATTTTAAAAGCTTGTTGCAAAAAAAAAAAAAAAAAAAAAGTTACCTTTCACTATGGGATAAAGTGTTGCAGGCACATGGTTGTTCTGTTCCCCCTCATGTGTGCTTGAGCCTTCAGGTTCAAGAACAAGCAAAAATGTTAGTTAGTATTACCACCAAATCCCTATACAGCCTGTGTAATACTTTTTTTTTTTTTTTTTTTTAATTCAACAGTATTAAGCACAACTATAGTTAAAATGGTTTTTACCTTGGCCTGGTGGTGAAATGCAGTTTAAAGTTACTGGTTCCATGCTAACAGATCACACTGCAATAAACATAGGCACCATTATTTACTAAGACAGCATGGGCAAAGAGTGGCCTTATATAATATATAGTTTCAGAGTTAAAGACAGCAAGTCTTACCTCTTTTTGCAGTCCAGCAGCTATCCAAGAAAGTTTTCTGTTGAAAAAGGACAAACTGCTGCATACCTGAGGTTTTTATACCCTCTTAGCCCATTGTTTCAAACAAAACTTCAACATAGTTGCTAACAGGTTAATTTAATCACCCCTCCCATAGCATTCCCTTTTGTGATCTGGGATAGTGAAACCATTTTGTCTGGGTGTGTGTGGTTAAAACCCCATTCAGTTCAACAGACTAAGGATAGCTCAGTGGCTTAAGCATTGGTCTGCTAAGCCCAGGGTTGTGAGTTCAAGCCTTGAGAGGACCACTTAGGGCTCTGGGGCAAAATCAATATTTGGCCCTACTAGTAAAGGCAGTTCTATGAGATAAGTATATCTCCATATTAACTCTATTGTACTCAGACACATGTCTGAACTAGCCTTGGTTGTTTTATTGTAAGCACATTTTTAGGATTTTTTCCCCTTCCCCACCACAACATACATTTCAGCTTTTTGCTATACACACACACAAAAAACACAAGAGCTAATTCTCACAAACAATTTATTTTTTTATTTAAAAAACATACAGCTTCTTGAAAACAAAACCAAGAGGCTTCATTAAAACTTTTTAGCTCACTTAAAGGCCAAAGGCCTTCTAACAAAACACAATAGTCACAAACCCCCCTTTTTAAAAAATTTACAGCTACCAAGTTTTATATCGCATGTTTGTCCCCTCACCATTCTCTAACTTAATCCTTTTAGATTTCTTACAAATAGTTTTTTTCTTAAGCAGGGTTCTGTAACTCTTTGTGCGGACTAGACGGTCAAGATAATGCTCTAAGCAGGCATCTTCCGGTTTGGTCATTTTCCTTAGAACACGGTCAGGGTCTGCACTGAATTGCACAGCATTTATCAAGGTCACCCCTTGCGCTAAATGTTCTTGGGTTAGGCACAGACATTGCATACCATAACCTATGGCAACAACAGTGTTTAATAAGCTTTCCAAACACAGCTCAGCACACAGGCCCCGGAGCTTGCAATTTATATCCACTGAAGTCCAAGTCACACAATCATGGTGCCTTTGGCCTGGCACATCTATGACACAGCCCTCACAATCTTCAAAAAGCTTTTCCCTAAGGCAGTGTTTAAGGATAGCATAAACAGCAACGCGTACAATAGTCCGCATGACTTTTTTACGCCTTCTACCTCTGAGGGGGTGGACAAAGAGAGACCGCCATGCTCATCGGGGTGTCTCACGAGGGTTTCGGGGTCGGGTTCCGGCGTATCCAGCAACGGCTGGGCCAAAGGGCTCCCCTCGGTCGCTCCCTCCTCCTCCTCGGAACTGTCGCTGATGTAACGCCTGCTCCACACAAGGTCAAAGACGGTTGGGGCTAAAACAAAGTCCGAAGTTCTCACGGGGGTGGTGAAGGAGTCCATGTTTCCTCTCAGCAGCCTTTCCGCGCTTTCGAAAACACGTGTCCTTGGTAAGAGATGGCCGCCTCCTCTGTCTGGCGCTGGGATTTATGGGGTAATGGTGCTGCACTCTGATTGGCGGAGGGCCTTGGGAGGCGTTCTTAGTGGGGTCACACGACTCCCTTCCGGAGGGGTCACCCCAACCCAGAAGTCACCCTGATTGGTCAAAATCTCCTCTCGGGGAGGTCCTGTCGGGACGAAACCCCTGCTGATTGGTAGAGGGTGGTGGGGGGAGTTCTTAGAGGGGTCACACGACCCACTTCCAGATGGGTCACCCCCGCCCCGGAAGTCCCCCTGATTGGTCAAAATCTCCTCTCGGGGTGGTTCTTTCGGGACAAAACCCCTCCTGATTGGTAGAGGGTAGTGGGGGAGGACTTCCGGTGACAGGTGGGAGGGACCAAGGGGTAAAGGGGCGGGGCTTAAGGGGTCAAGCGGCGGGGTTAGGGTTTGATTGATGGTAGGGCCCTTATACTATTTATGATACTTCCGGGTACCTTGGTTCAGGGGAAAATTAGCTCAGTGTTAATGGTTCTAGCCTGCAGTCAGGCCAAGTAATGGTAGAGAGTCTGTTTGCCCAAGGCCATCAATCAGGGCAGGGCAGCAATTGAGTAGGGGCTCTGGCCTACGGTCAGGCAGGTAGAGCACCAGAAGGTCCATTTGCCCGGCGCTTGATCAGGGCGGGGCAGCAA
>NC_088690.1:67409722-67452222 GCF_028017835.1 Emys orbicularis | reverse complement strand
GAATCAGATTCAGCTGTGTCATTGACTACAAGCCGGCCAGTGTGTTGCAGTCGGATTTTCCCCGCTGACCCAGTGGCAGGCCACTCTGCTTCTATTAGGGCCCTGGGATGGGACGTAGGTGAGTGGGAGGGCCTGGGTTCCCCTACCCCTGGCAACCCACCATCAGGAGTGGTAGCCTCCCCACCTGGTTGTCAGGAGGCCTGCATTGGTCTGGCTCCCACCTGAATCCGGACGCCAGACAGTTGTGCTGACTCTCCCACCAGAGAGATAACCTCCCCTAGACTGCCACAGCTCCGCTGGACTGTAGGCAGGAGCCCCCCTACTTGATTGCTGCCCCACCCTGATCAATGGCCAGGCAAATGGACCTTCTGTTGCTCTGCCTGCCTGCCCGTAGGCCACAGCCCTCCCACACTCCATGACAGGAGCCGCATGCTGTGCCAGGCAGGAGCCGGGTCAGAGCCCGCAGCGCAGGGGCACGGAGCCGCATGCTGCGCCAGGCAGGAGCCGGGTCAGAGCCCGCAGCGCAGGGGCATGGAGCCGCATGCTGCGCCAGGCAGGAGCCGGGTCAGAGCCCGCAGCGCAGGGGCACGGAGCCGCATGCTGCGCCAGGCAGGAGCCGGGTGAGAGCCCGCAGCGCAGGGGCACGGAGCCGCATGCTGCGCCAGGCAGGAGCCGGGTCAGAGCCCGCAGCGCAGGGGCACGGAGCCGCATGCTGCGCCAGGCAGGAGCCGGGTCAGAGCCCGCAGCGCAGGGGCACGGAGCCGCATGCTGCGCCAGGCAGGAGCCGGGTCAGAGCCCGCAGCGCAGGGGCATGGAGCCGCATGCTGCGCCAGGCAGGAGCCGGGTGAGAGCCCGCAGCGCAGGGGCACGGAGCCGCATGCTGCGCCAGGCAGGAGCCGGGTCAGATCCTGTAGCGCAGGGGCACGGAGCCGCATGCTGCGCCAGGCAGGAGCCGGGTCAGAGCCCGCAGCGCAGGGGCACGGAGCCGCATGCTGTGCCAGGCAGGAACTGGGTCAGAGCCCGCAGCACCCGGGCACGCAGCAAGATGTATGCAATGCTGCAGACAGGAGGGATTGAGTAGTTTTAATCTCCCAACTGGCCATAAAGGGGGAAAGCTCAGGGAGGGCCAGGGAGGAGCTGGAGAGTGGGGGCGAGGTGCCCCTCGCTCTGGGGCAGGAGTCGGCGCTCCGGGAGGGGCAGTAGAGATGGATAATGACACCTGGATGATGCCCGCTGATGCTCCCTCCCTCTCTCGCTGTCCCTGCCCACTCAGACCGTGCCCCGGGCTGAGACGGCCTCCAGAGGCTGCCCAGCGAGTCGCTTGCCCCGGTACCTGGTACCCGACGATCGCCCCTTTGCAGGGCGGCAGCGGCTCTGACCCAGCCCTGATTGAGGGCTCTGGGCAAAACCCCAGGCTGCAGGCCTAGATAAAGGCCTACAAAAGGTACTCGGGCTGCAGAGGGGCAGCCCAGAGATAGGCAGAGGCAGCTGGTCCAACCCCCCTTGCCGATGATGCGTGGTTTATATACTGCAGTCCGCCCCAGTGAGCGGGGGCTAGACAGTGACTGGCAGTAGCCACTGAGGCAAGGTGTGGTTAGAGGGTTGGGGGTTCCCCTGGGCCCCTGGACACCCAGATAGTGGGTTACTGCCGGGGGCAGGAGCCTGACGTAGAGGGGCACCGGGGTCTGGGAGGTACACCGGGACCAGCGGCAGGCGAGACACCAGCCTGTAGAGGGCACTTAGAGGCCGGAAGAGATCATCCCTCACCGGTGAATCGTTGCCCTGCGACACAGACTCTCTGTCTTTGCTCGGTCTGACTGCAGGCCTGAACCATTAACACTGAGCTAATTTTCCCCTGAACCAAGGTATCCCAGAAGTATCATAGCGAGGGGCGTTGTCTCCCGCCCAGACGGACGGGGAGGGAGCTGCAAACCCCTTACAGCCTCTCTTTCTAGTCTTTCATACTTTTTCTCTAAATATGTCAAAACACAAGCACGCAACCTTACCCCGGCCAAACACAGAAAAATGGGGACGGCGCCGGCAATGGGGACGGGGCGTGGAAACCTGTCAAAAACTATATGGTGATGAAAGCTATCGAGCGGTTACCTACTCACATGGGGTTGTCAGGGAGGGGTAGTACCTCTGATGGGGGAGCAGTCGTACTCCTAGGAGTAGCTCATCCACTTTGGTCCCCACTTGACAACACCCAGCTCCCACCTGTGGCTCCAAGTAGCTGTCAGGATGCGACAGCGGCCACACCCCGGAGACCGTCTCGACTGGCGGGCTAAACCAGGTGAGGGTAGCTGATGAGTATGAGACTCTCGGTGAGTTAGGGCCTGTCTACCCATTGCATGTGAAGGCTGGATCCGGCTGACTGAGGCAACCTGGTTCAATGGTCAGGAAGGCGATGACAGCAAGCGTTGTGGAACGCTTAAGAGCACGACAAGACACGTAGGCGTCCTGGTCATCCACTGCGCCCTGCCCTATCTCCAGCCGTCTCGACTTCTGTCCTGCCACTGGATACAGATAGGAACTGGGAAGAGAGAGTGAGGCTGACGTCGCGCAACTCTCCCTCACTTTAATCCAATTCACGCGCAAGTCTCGACATCATATCATATCATATTACATCATATCAAGTCCTGTGGCGATGGGCGAGCGACGAAGCAGCAGGTGTGGATACACTGGGAGCTGTAGCCGCGGACCTGCACATAGGCGGCTCAGGCATAATGGTCGTTCCTCACTGACCGAAGCAGCAGTGGAGCTCGGCATCTTCTTGAGCGACTGAGCAGCCCTATTCAGGATTGCACTGCTCACCTCCGTAGAATGAGGAGGGGGCTAGAAAAGGTGCCCTAAACATTGCCTGCTTCACCAGGGCCGGCTTTAGGAAGTGCGGGGCCCAATTTGAACAGTTTCGACGGGACCCCAGCAGGGATGACTAAAAAAAAAGCCACTTAAAAAGAACCCTTTCATTTCTTCCATGTATTATTTATTTTCCATGACTATATAAATAATAACAAAATTATATATTACATACATTGCATCATATATTAATTAGCTGATTTTCACTTTCATATTAGGAAAATAATTTATATTTTGATAGTTGTACAACTGATTTTCTTCAATAATGTTTATTTTATTAAAATTTATAAAATATTTCCTTATTAATATAAAATTGTGCCCTCCTCCCCCCCCACCTCCCAGCGCCTCCTGGCCCGCGGAAACAAACCCTGCTTCCCCAGCGCCGCCCCGCCGAAACAGCTGTGGGCCGAAAAGGAAGGTTGGCGTGGGGGGGGAGGGGGGGAAGAAACGGCACACATAGGGTGACCAGATCACAGCAGTAAAATAGGACCTGACCCCTCCCCGCTCGGCCCCACCATCACACCCCTCTTCACCCCCTAGCCCCCCGCTGGCTTGCTGCATCCCTCCTAGTCAGTCCCCCACCCACCACTTGCCTCCTTTCACCTTCTCTCTCCCCTGCCAGAAACCCCCATGCCCTCCCCTAGAACCCCTGCTGGCTCACTGCTTGCCTCTTTACCCACCCGCCGCTTGCCCACCCGCTCGCCCCCCCCAAGGTATAAAGCCTCATTCAAAGTCCCAGGGGTCACTATATTACTGCACACAGCAGTCAATCAGTGCAGTTGTAGATAAATCGCTGCATTATGCATTTTTGTATAACTTTTATATGACTTTGTATTGAACCTTGGTAATGTTATAGCTGGCCCCTAAGGTAGTATAATTAAGGTAAAAGAAAAATGTCTTTTTGCTAGAAGTAGTATAAGATCTTCCCCCCACTTTGTAATCAATTGACCTGAATGAATGAGGTGTGAATGAGGAAGGTGTGGAAGGCAGGCACTTCCAGACAGCTGCAACCCTTGGAGAGGGGCTGAGAGCCAGCCAAGGAGAGCTTTGCCCAGGGCTGAGTGGGACAGAGTTTGGGTGCAGGGTCCGGGCTGGGGCATGGTGTGGGGTGCAGGATGGGTGGAGGGGTGCAGGCTCTGGGAGGGAGTGCGGAGGGGTGGATGCAGGCTCTGGGACAGAGTTTGGGGGCCGGAGAGGGGGTGGTGGGTGCTGGGGGGGAGGGGACTGCCATCACATGTGGCTTCCTTCCTCCCCTGCTGCCCCTCACCATAGCCTCGGTGGGGGATGGGGCTGCCCCTTGCCCAGTGTTTGCAGGAGTGGTGGCTGGGGGGAAACCCAGTCAAACTCTGGTTTTACTCTTTCGTTGATGGGTCACTTTAACCCCTTACAAACCCCTTCCCGCCTCTCTCACCCCCCTTTTCTACTGGGCTTATTTGATCTTTCTGGTGGAGCCAGATGAAAACCACAAACCCCAGCGAGAGCAACAGGCTGGAAGACTAGACTGAACCCACCACCCACCCAGCCTAGTCCATCCCAGAGCCCAGGACTGAGGGCAAATGTCCCCCCACCCCCGGGCCACCTGCTTCCACTCCTGGCCTCTCCTAGCGCCACCAGCGATTCTGTGTGCCTGCATCGGGTGGGATTTCAACCGGACCCCCCCCTCGCTAAATTCACCCCTGTTTTGCGACCACTCTGCACCAAGAGCACCTTCCTTCCCTGCCCTAGAGCTGCTGGATGGCTAGAAAGCTGAGCTGGGTGTTTGATCGATCCGGAATATTATCGTGGCCCCCCCCCCAAAAAAACTTAATGTCCATACAGCTTTGGGGGGGGGGGGGATATTCCTCCCCCCCAAAACCGGTCTATTTTATTGTTGCAGGGCAAATGAAGAAGCCAGAGTAATGGAAATATTCAGCCCCTACAGTGGTCTTGCAGCAGGGGAAGCAGAGTTGATGGGAAGGGAACTGGTTTGGATAGGAGCCCCCGTCCCCCTCCTTTGCAAAATAATTTGGGGAGGGGAATCAGATCACTCCGTGCCTCAGTTTCCCTCTCTCGGGGGAGGGGGGAGAGATAAAAGTCTCAGCCTGCCGTGTTGCAGACCTTTTGCATTCTCCCCTCTGGATGTATTTGATTTCCTCCTCCAAACCTCCCTCTCTCTCTCACCTGGAATTCACAGCACTAAGTACTGGCTCGGGCCTTTCTTCCTGGGTTACATGATCCTGAGTTTAGTTTTGAAACAGACACAGGCAGGCACAAACTCACCCTCAAACAGCAACACCACCGAAAACCACAAAACCAACCCAATATTACAAACCTATGGGGAATCACGGGGTCAAACACTCACCGACAAACAGTCGGTTCAAACTGAGCAGTGAGTCCCCAGTAACACAGAGCTGCGCTAGTGATGGAAGATCTATTTTGTCTTCCCTACTTAGCACAGTTCAAAACTTAGCACTGACCAGCTGCAAGGATCCTGGCGGGCCCTGGTATGGTTGTAGCAGCAGACTGAATGTTTGGGAAAAGCGAGATATGTGCAATAGGCAATGTAGTTCCATCTGGGCACCAGCCAGCTCCTGTGCCCCAGAGAGCTCTCACAGCTCACACTGAACCAGGGACAAAGGGGGCAGGAGGTTGGAAGAGAAGGTGCCATCCTGGGACCCAGGAGACCCATAGTCAATTCCCAGCTCTGCCACAGATGCTCTGCGTGGCCTCGGGCAAATCCCTTATTCCCTCTGTGCTGCAGTTCCCTGTCTGTTCAGTGGGGGTAGCAGCCAGGCCCTGCCCTGCAGGGGGCGGTTAGAATAAATGCAATCGAGGTTGGACAGTGCTCTGATGCCACGGGGATGAGGGCCAGGATGGTGCCTAAGACAGACCAAAAGCAAGGGGGAGCTACAGAACCGGTGGTGAGAGGGGTTTGGCCTTTGACAGTCTGCTCTGGGTGCCTGGGGTGTCAGACCCCAGCCAGCCACTGGCATTGCCAGACTCCCTGATCTCTGGTGCTGCTGCTCTCCCTGCTTCTAGGAGTCACTGCCTCCCCCTGGGCCGAGACTCCCGCAGCAATCATCTCCTGGGGCTGCCGTGGCACTGAGCGGCTAGCAAGGCCTGAGACTCAGCTGGGGTGGGGGGCTGCTCTTAAAGCAGCTTTTGTGTTGTTGCCGCGGTGGGAGGGGAAGCAGAGATGGGGCCATTTTACATCCTACGGCCAAGGCGCCCAGCAGCTTGGGCAGGCGCAAAGAGCCGCCCGCGTGGGCTGGGAGCTGGGGGAGGGGAGCGTTCGGGAACCCCTGTTCTGCGCTGTCACAAGGAGGAGGAACCGGGATGGAACTGATTCTCCCACTCGGGGATCCGGAGACCCCCCCCCCCCCGGCTCCAGCTGTATGGATGCGGGGAGGGGCTCTGGCCTGGGGTCTGCAGGAGCTGGGACTAGATGAGCCCAGCGGTCCCTTCCGGCCTAAAGTCTGTGACTGTGGGGAGCGGAAGGTCCCTCCCATGACCCCGGTGGGGAAGGAGAGGCTCTAAAGCCCTGGCGAGGCCAGAACTAGTCTGGGCTGGGGCATCCCATTGCTGGGCAGTCACACATTGACTGGCTTGTGACTCGCCTGCCCATTGTGACACGCCCCCTGCTGGCTGCCAAAGCCTCATCCCCTCACTGCCAGGCTTGTCTCTGGCAGAGCGAGAGCTGGCACGTGCTGCTGGGAAAGCTGATCCGGCCGTTTCAGCTCCGCCACTGGTAGCACAAAGTGGGTGGCCCATATACACGCTGGCTTCTGCCCACTCCTGACTCCAGGTAGGAGAATCTTCTATTGCCCGCCTCTGCTTTTCCATTGCATCGCCAGCCACACCGAGCCTTCCCCGAGCTCCTGGCCGGGCGGCGCATGTCTACCAAGTGCCCCTTTATCCCCCCACCTAGAGACTTAAGAAATGCATAGGGGAAACTGAGGCACCCCTACAGTATTCAGAGGAAACATTAAGAACAGTCCCACTTCGTCACAGTGAGGGAGTTGGAGAGTCTGTGGGAAGCCACCTCTCTTGTGAAATCAACCACCCCCACACGGTGCGGGCCGCTCCAGATCGGGGGAAGGGGCCAGCTGTGAATTTGGAGCCAGATCCTGGTTTGGATCTGAATCCACCGGCGCTGCGGAGCGTTCAGATGTGGGGAGCTAGCTCCCGCCCGTGCCAGATCACAAAGTGCCACTTCAGCCAGCCGCCTGCCAGGCTCTGGCAGCGCCCTGTGTGAAGCTGCAGCTGGGCCCTCCAGAGCCGAGCTGCTGCTCCTCCTCTCTGCTGGCCAGCCAGCCGCAGCGCCTCAGCACCTGCCCGCTCAGCCCCACCTCAGTGCTCCTGCCTCCCCAATTTCCTCCCTGGCGCTGCACCTCGTCCCCTGCACCTGGCATGTCAATACCCAGCGGGGCCGGGAGCCAAGCGCCCCGGGAGCCATCTGTAAGGTGCTGATTCCCTCCTGTGCTGGGCTCCAGCTAATCCACAAGCCAGGAACTGGCCTTGTGACTCCCAGAGCAGGTATATCAGTCTCACAGCAGCAGCTCAGTCTGCTCAACATCACTCCAGGGCCAGGAACTCGCTCCTGCCTGACATAGGCAACAGGCTGAGCCTGCTCCAGCCCTGTTCCTAGTCCTACTCCAGCCCTGGTCTCGCTGCAGCCTTGCTCCACCCATGCCCTGCCCCGCCCCCTGAGTCCAGCTCCAGCCACTAGGCCTGACCACCTCCATCACCTTTACTGACACCATCACTTCCATAGGAAATGGCACTGAGGTTGCCGGGGGAACAGGCATTCTCAGGGTGCCAGGAGCCATTGTTCTATTTACCAGGACAGTCCGATGCCAGGACAGTGCCCCTGAGCGCTGGAGAGGACTAGGGCTGCATTAGGACACCTGAAGTGCAGCTGCTGGAGAGTCAGCAGAACCGCCCGGAGACAGCCACGCTTGCCTCCCAGCCCGGGAAGCCCAGAGACCCAGAGCATAGACATCTCTCAGAGCATCTCTGCCAGCAGGAGACATTGGGTGAGGAATAGAGCCGTCCCGCCTTCGGGCAGGAGCCATTCAGGAGACCCAGCGTGGGGGGAATCGGGCTGTGTGTGTACAATGTCTAGCACTGCAGGGCCCTGATCCGGGACTGAGCCCTCTGGGCACTGCCGAAATACAAAGGAGAACAGCAGGGCTGGAGGATTTACCGGCTCCGTGTGAGGAGGGCTGGTTGGGTTGAGCCAGCAGTGAGTCCCCAGTAACACAGAGCTGCGCTAGTGATGGAAGATCTATTTTGTCTTCCCTACTTAGCACAGTTCAAAACTTAGCACTGACCAGCTGCAAGGATCCTGGCGGGCCCTGGTATGGTTGTAGCAGCAGACTGAATGTTTGGGAAAAGCGAGATATGTGCAATAGGCAATGTAGTTCCATCTGGGCACCAGCCAGCTCCTGTGCCCCAGAGAGCTCTCACAGCTCACACTGAACCAGGGACAAAGGGGGCAGGAGGTTGGAAGAGAAGGTGCCATCCTGGGACCCAGGAGACCCATAGTCAATTCCCAGCTCTGCCACAGATGCTCTGCGTGGCCTCGGGCAAATCCCTTATTCCCTCTGTGCTGCAGTTCCCTGTCTGTTCAGTGGGGGTAGCAGCCAGGCCCTGCCCTGCAGGGGGCGGTTAGAATAAATGCAATCGAGGTTGGACAGTGCTCTGATGCCACGGGGATGAGGGCCAGGATGGTGCCTAAGACAGACCAAAAGCAAGGGGGAGCTACAGAACCGGTGGTGAGAGGGGTTTGGCCTTTGACAGTCTGCTCTGGGTGCCTGGGCTGTCAGACCCCAGCCAGCCACTGGCATTGCCAGACTCCCTGATCTCTGGTGCTGCTGCTCTCCCTGCTTCTAGGAGTCACTGCCTCCCCCTGGGCCGAGACTCCCGCAGCAATCATCTCCTGGGGCTGCCGTGGCACTGAGCGGCTAGCAAGGCCTGAGACTCAGCTGGGGTGGGGGGCTGCTCTTAAAGCAGCTTTTGTGTTGTTGCCGCGGTGGGAGGGGAAGCAGAGATGGGGCCATTTTACATCCTATGGCCAAGGCGCCCAGCAGCTTGGGCAGGCGCAAAGAGCCGCCCGCGTGGGCTGGGAGCTGGAGGAGGGGAGCGTTCGGGAACCCCTGTTCTGCGCTGTCACAAGGAGGAGGAACCGGGATGGAACTGATTCTCCCACTCGGGGATCCGGAGACCCCCCCCCCCCCGGCTCCAGCTGTATGGATGCGGGGAGGGGCTCTGGCCTGGGGTCTGCAGGAGCTGGGACTAGATGAGCCCAGCGGTCCCTTCCGGCCTAAAGTCTGTGACTGTGGGGAGCGGAAGGTCCCTCCCATGACCCCGGTGGGGAAGGAGAGGCTCTAAAGCCCTGGCGAGGCCAGAACTAGTCTGGGCTGGGACTCGCCTGCCCATTGTGACATGCCCCCTGCTGGCTGCCAAAGCCTCATCCCCTCACTGCCAGGCTTGTCTCTGACAGAGCGAGAGCTGGCACGTGCCGCTGGGAAAGCTGATCCGGCCATTTCAGCTCCGCCACCGGCAGCAGAAAGTGGGTGGCCCATATACACGCTGGCTTCTGCCCACTCCTGACTCCAGGTAGGAGAATCTTCTATTGCCCGCCTCTGCTTTTCCATTGCATCGCCAACCACACCGAGGTTAGATGAGAAGGTACCAGCCTCCCTGCCGCTCTCCTGCCTTCTGCTCCTGCCCCTTCACGGGTGTGTCTGAGCAACTCCTGCTGCTCCCGAGCCCGCCCCAGCTCCCCCACCCCGCTGGCCTCGCCCACCTGCGAACTGCCACGGCCCCAATATTCCTGGGGGAAGGGATCAGGGTCATTTCATTGGGCAGGAAGAATCCTGAGTGGTTGGATCCAGCCTGTCTGCTGTGCAGCTTGTGAACCAGGAGAAGGAGAGGTGGGAGTGACCCAGAGGAGGCTGTTTGGCCTGGGAGTTCGGAGACCTGGGTTCTAATCCTGGGTGACTTTGAGCACATCCCTTCCCTTGTGTCCCTGCTGGCTGCCTTGGCTAGTTAGAGTCTGAGCCCTACAGCCCAGCGATTGTCTGCAGCACCTGGTGCAACAGGGCCCTGAGCTCAGCTGGCATCTGGAGGTGCTGGTGGGACAGAAATAACTGGGCTGGCCCTGATGCTGAATGGGGCAATTGCCTCTCGTCACTCACAAGCAATGCCTTGTCCTGGCTTCTTGTAGGATGGCTGAGGAGGGCCGCCCAGAGCCCAGGCGCGCCTGGGAGGAGACAAAACCTCCCCCAGGGAAGAGTCGGCGGAAGAGGCCATGGCAGCAGCAGGGGCTGTGTGTGCCTCAGCCCTTCCGTGCCGGTGAGTGGGCGCCTTCTGGGTGGGCGGAGGGGGCTGCAAAAATGGCTGGGGCCATGGCCCTGCATTGGGGTGGGGCTTGGCCCCTGTGGGGGTTGGGTGGCAAGACTAGGGTGTCACTGGGGGGAGAAGACTCCATAGACCTTGTACTGCTCTGGGTTGCCACGAGATGGAGAGACAGACAGGAAAACCCAGGCAGGGGGGAATGGCCCCTCCTGCTGGCAGCAGCTGCAGCCACTAAAGCTGATCGGGGCATTGGGGCGGCGGCAGAAGCATCAGGTGGAGACTGACTGAATCGCCCACCCCGATCTGTCACGCTGCAGGGTCGGAGGATGTTTTCCACCAGTCGAAGGGGATGCTCGGTGCACGGTGGGTTGTTAAAGCCTAGGATTGCAGGGCGCCGGCCAGAGCATAAGATGCTCCCTGATGCTGCAGCCCCATCTGCTGGCTGGCTCCTTTGTAGCATGTCGCAGCACAGGGCATTTGGGGGGGAGTGTTGACGATGGGAGCCCAGTGCCTGCCCAGGTTACACCCAGTGGCTGTGGCAGGAGAGGCAGTCAGAACAAGCAGAACGGGCAGGCTCTGGGTCCCCATATCCCATGCAGACTGGGCAGCTGTTCCCTCTCCTGCCGCAAGGACCAGACCGATTCACTCCCAGTCCCTCTGCCCCCTCCAGCAATGGCCCGGAGAGTGGGGACACCCCTCATGGCCTGACATCGTCCCTCCTTCCAGGTGTGGCGCTCCCCAAATCCCCAGACTGAGCCTGCATGCTGGGTGGGGAAGTGGGGTGGCCGCTGGGAACCAGGGCTCCGACTGGGTCTTTGCTGGGCTGGGCAGCAAAGAGGTGGGGAAGCCAGGGATCGCTGTGCCAGACCCTGCCGTGCATCGGAGCTGCTCCCCTGCTGGGGCGGGAGTGGGGACAAGGGTTTTCTCTAAGATCTCTGTCACCCAGCCTGCAGCTTGGCAGACCCAGGTATTACCACTGCTCTGTCTTTGATCAGATTCACCATCCTCCTGCTTGAAGGGGCTATACTTGAATGAGAGAGAGGCCCTGGAGTGCATAGATGCCTTTCTGAAGGACAATGAACAGGTACCAAGAGCCCTCCTCTGACCTGTCAGCTAGTGCCCTGTCCACATGCACATCTGCCCTTCTCCAGATGATGCATGGATTCTAAGGCCAGACGGAACCACTGTGACCTCCTGTATAACACAGGCCAGAGACCTGCCCCCAAATAATTCCTGGCCATGACCATGGCGCCCCACCCAACTGCTGAGTCTTCCCTGCATCCTCTGAGCCCAACGCTCCCGCCCTTGCAGCCAGGCAGAGAGATTGTGTGGGGGGAGGGGTCGCCTCACCACTCCTACAGCCACTGGCCTCCGCACATTCCCTGGCTGTGCTGGTGGGAAGAGCACAACCCTGGCCATGGCCCCTACCAGGTGCAGGGCTACCCAGTCTCCAGATGGTGCGCAGGACCCAGTGTGCCCTTGGCCAAGCGGCCCGGACAGCCCGTACTAGACATGAGATGCCCAAGCCGCGCCCCCCCCCGCCCCCCGCCCCCCCGCCCCAGGTGTGTCTGCACATGCTAGCGCTCATGGCCACCATCACTTGGGAGCCAAATGCCACCAGCACTAATGAATTCACCCTCCTACTCACCATGAGGTGGGGAACTGAGGCACAGCATGAGGCCTAGCGCCTCAAAAGTATTGATCACCCATAGGCATTAGGCACCTAAATCCCTTTGCACCCCTGGGCCTAAGCAACTTGCCTGAGTTCCCGCAGGGAGAGCTGGGAATTGAGTCAGGTCTCCAGCCATTGCCTTAGCCACACCGCCGCCCTTCCGCAAGCAACCTGGGGCCGGGAAGCGTTCAGCACGCACGGCCTCCGGGTAACGAGGCTAGTGGCTTCCAGCTCCCGTAACCGTGGCCGGCTCGCCCTGGCCCCACTTGTTTTGCAGGTGTGTTGGGACACCCTCAGCAGTGCTGCGGAATTCCTGAAGTGGCACCAGCTCGGTGGCTTCATCCAGCACAAGGATACCTGGCAAAGCTGTGACTGCCTGGTGAGGGAGCCCTCAGGTCATTCACTGCGCAGCCCTCGCTGGTAGGAGCGGGGAAATCGGTGGATAGGGCACCCCCCATTGCCCGGCTCTGTGCCCACACTGAGCCCCAGCCCCGGGACCACTCCTGGCCCTGGGTGTAGTCCCTCTGCGTGATCCCCCCAGCACAGGAAGGAGGGGTGAAAACAGGACGTGCGCTCCACACACCTGGAACCCGGCCTGCAGGACGGAAAGGCCTTTAATAACCTTGTGCTCCCTTGTTCTGGTCCTAGCTGACGCGCTACAAGGGGAGAGCCAACAACTTTCTGTGCCAGACCATGGCCTTTCTGGAGAACCCACAGGCTCCAATTAGAGAAGTGGCCATCATGTTCATAGGTAACCACAGAGCAGGGGTCCCTTTAGCAGGGGGGCTGGATCCGGTCCCAGGCTCTCCTCAGTCCCTGCCAGCAGCGAGAAGTAACCCTTGGGCTCCTGATTGTCTAATGAAGGATCAAGGGTGTCAGAAGTCCGCAGGAGCAAGCTCACCCCAAACTGCCCTGATCGGCTGATGGGCCCCCTCTAACCCCACTGCTCCCCATGCAGTCCCCATTCCCCCCCCCCCCATACCCCACCATGGGCTCTTGGTAGTGGACCCTCAAGGTGCTGTGCTCTCCTTTGGCAACCAGCCCTGTAACCATCCCTGGGGACTCACCCTTTCCCCTGGGGACTTGGGAGCGCGTCCTGGCCAGCGAGGGGCGGGGGAAGCGAGGGGTTGCTTGGAGGGTGACATTTGACACCCTCGCTGGGGATGCGGGGATGTGATGAGCTGTTTGTATGTGTAGGGCTCACTGCCCGGCAGCTGGACCAGAGGAGCCAGGACAAGCTGGATGCCATCTGCAACGGTGAGTGGACCTGCTTTGAGCACTGAGCGCTAGGGGGATGAACGGCCCAGGGCCGTGGGCTGGGTTCGATCTCCAACACCAGCAACATGATCTCGGGCGAGAGCCACAAAGGGATGCAAAATGTAGATCCCCAAACCCCTGATCAGCTGCCCCCTCACCCTGTCATGTCTGCTGGTTGGCATGTGCCAGGCACTTAGCCCTGACCTGAGAGCTGCGGCCTGGCAGATCCCCAAACTGGGCCTGAGCTGGCTGGCCTTTGCAGACGATTGCCCCCCCCCAAACACAGCCGAGGTGGGGTGCTGCCTCCCCCCTTGCACTCACTAGCCCAGTGTTTGGAGCAGTCACCTCCACGTGGGGTGCCTGGGGTCAAGCCACTGCTCCAAATGAGGCCGAGGTGACGTCCGGTCACCTACCTCCTTGCTGCGTGCCCGGACCCCTGGGCAGCGCAGGGCAGAGCAGCATCTCCACCTTTGTTGGCGAATGGCGGGGGGGGGGGGGGGAAGTGATATAGATCAGACTCCTCACTCCCAGAGCAGGTTCACAGCTGGGCCTCCCAACCAGAGCTAGAGAATGGCTGAGCTCCCTCCTCGGCATTTCCTGGATGGCAGCAGGGCACCTAAAGTTAGGCATAGCCTAACAATGCCCAAGCCCCCTTTGTGACTCTCCCCCTCTCTGGACCTAAGTGCCCATCTGTGCATTGGGGGGAAGGCGGAGGGTAAATACAGGCAGGGATGAGGTGCTCAGATACTGCAGGGACGGGGCAGTCCTAGAAATAGTGAGTGAATGGGGTTCATTGGGACTTCTTGCCTGTGTCTGGAGGCTCCCCCATTTGTGGAGGGCAGCAGGGATGTTTAGTGAGGGTTGCTGGTTGTTCTTGCTAGTCCCCTGCCTCCCGCCTCCCAGCCTGCTGCCTCCTTGTCACAGGCCGAGAGGTACAGCGCTGGCTTGGTCTGCTGGGGCTCTCCAGAGCGCTGTGGCTCTGACCCCCATTTCCTTCCTTTCAATCTTAGACCTCAAAGGCTTGCAGGAGGACAGCAACTCCTCGGTCCAAAGCCTGGCTTATCAGACCATCTTCATCCTGGAGGCGTTCAAGAACCACCCTCCAGCCCGCTGCAGCCTATGCACATTTTTTCATTGGATAAGAACAACGTGTACTAAGGAGAGCCCGGTCATTGAAGCTGCCCAAGCTCTGGGAAAAGCCAGCCTCCCTTCCCTGGGAGCTTCGTACCAGAGCATGGCTTCTTCCCCATTGGCCGCCTGCCCTGCGCAGCCATGTGAGTAGTTAACTGCTCGATAGCTTTCATCACCATGTACTTTTTGACAGGTTTCCATGCACTGTGTAGCATTTACGTCCCGCCCTCCGTCCCCGTTTCCGGTTGTGTATGTTTTTGGCGCCGTCGGCCATTTTGAAAATTTATTTTGTATTATTTTTCTGTGTTTGGCCGGGGGAAGGTTGTGTGCCTGTGTTTTGACATATTTAGAGAAAAAGTATGAATGAGTAGAAAGAGAGACTGTAAGGGGTTCACGGCTCCCTCCCCGTCCGTCTGGGCGGGAGACCACGCCCTTTGCTATGATAGTAGTATAAGGGCCCTACCATCAATTAAAAACTAGCCCCGCCCATTGACCCGTCCCACCTGTCACCAGAAGTCCCACCCCATGGGGGTATTACTTCCAGGGTCAAGGTGCCACCTGACCGGAAGCAAGGTGTGTCATGTGACCCCTCTAAGAACTCCCCCCACCACCCTCTACCAATCAGGAGGGGTTTCGTCCCGATAGGGCCGCCCCGAGAGGAGATTTTGACCAATCAGGGGGACTTCCGGGGCGGGGGTGACCCGTCCGGAAGTGGGTCGTGTGACCCCTCTAAGAACTCCCCCCACTACCCTCTACCAATCAGGAGGTGTTTTGTGCCGAAAGAACCACCCCGAGAGGAGATTTTGACCAATCAGGGGGACTTCCGGGGCGGGGGTGACCCGTCTGGAAGTGGGTCGTGTGACCCCTCTAAGAACTCCCCCCACCACCCTCTACCAATCAGGAGGGGTTTCGTCCCAACAGGACCTCCCCGAGAGGAGATTTTGACCAATCAGGGTGACTTCTGGGTTGGGGTGACCCCTCCGGAAGGGAGTCGTGTGACCCCACTAAGAACGCCTCCCAGGGCCCTCCGCCAATCAGAGTGCAGCACCATTACCCCATAAGTCCCAGCGCCAGACAGAGGAGGCGGCCATCTCTTACCAAGGACACTTGTTTTCGAAAGCGCGGAAAGGCTGCTGAGAGGAAACATGGACTCCTTCACCACCCCCGTGAGAACTTCGGACTTTGTTTTAGCCCCAACCGTCTTTGACCTTGTGTGGAGCAGGTGTTACATCAGCAACAGTTCCAAGGAGGACCCTTTGACCCAGCCATTGATGGATACGTCGGAACCCGACCCCGAAACCCTCGTGAGACAGCCCGATGAACGTGACGGCCTCTCTTACTCCACCCCCTCAGAGGTGGAAGGCGATTGCGGCTCGGGGGAGGCACCGGCGGACAAAGCGAACGGAAAAGATGGCGCTCAGGTAAATGAATGCTTAAGAAGCGGCGGTCGAGGAGGGGTGGGTAATGGGGTAGGAACCGGGGGTTGCATAAATTAAAAAAAAAAAAAAACAAGCAGTGAGGGTGCTTACACGGTTTCTTTTCTGAAAATCTCTCAACAGGTCGACGCTGCCTTTTTAGAGGCCTTTAAGAACTTACACATTGGAAGCCCTGTGGGAGTAAACATATCGTGCGTCAGCTGCTTTTGCTCATGTCTGAGATACAGATCTCAAGCCGAAAAGGACAAAATGGAAGAATGAACCATCTGAGACTCCCTTATGGTAGGGGTCATGGCATCCATTTTATAGGTGACTGTAAAAGGTCGTGTTAAACCAGGCGATTAATAAAACTTATTTAAATGTGTCAATATGAATGTGTCCCCTTTCATACTCGTGGTAGTAAAAGATGGTACCAGTAACAGTCATGTCTACAGAGACGGCGCTGTTAAAGAAAATATATTCCCCCCCCCCCCCCCCGGGGAAGTTGGGAGCTTTGGCGGGGTCAACCCTCTTTTTCAAGCGGCCAGAAAGCATAGTAAAACTTTAAACAGAAGACAGGTAACAGCATGGCTTTCAGACCAGGATGCTTACACTTTACACAAACCAGCTCGAATACGTTTTAAAAGAAACAAGACCATTGTTTCAGAGGTGGATGCGCAGTGGCAGGCAGATTTGGTGGATATGCACCGGTTCTCCAAACACAACAGCGGTTTTAAGTACATCTTAACAGTGATAGACTTTCTATCCAAATATGCCAGGGCCTTAGGCCTAAAAGACAAGACGAGTGGTGAGGTATCCAAGGCCTTTAAAGCTATTTTCAGTGAAGGTCGCGTGCCTCAAAAATTACAAACCGATCGGGGGAAAGAATTTTTAAACAAACCTTTAAGTGGATTGCTTTTTCCAAAAGCCGTAGGGCAGGGTTTTAAAACCTTCTCCTAAGACCCTCTTGTTGTAAACCACTTTTTGTGTCTTTTTAAGGGTTTTTGTCTCTATTTGCCACTGGTTTTTGTTTCTTACGATAGAGGGCTGCTGCACCTCTATCTTTTTTGAGGTGTTTTCTTGCAGACCCATGCAATAGTCCAAGACTAGATCTTTCAAACTGTCGAAGTTGATCTTTTCACAGTTTGCTACATTTAGGGTAATACCTTTGACTTTCATACAGGCCTTTCCACCCGACAGCTTATACCCATAGGTTTTTGGGCCTGCCGACACAAACTCGGTGATGTGTTGATCTGGCGGGATCTCGCTCGTGAAGTCCCCTAAATAATCCCCCAGAGGGAGATTCCAGTCACCCTCCCTTTTCACAAATATCACCGAGTCAGTGTCGTGGTACAGGCACCGCTCTTGCAAACCGTCTAGGAGGCTGTATAATTCTAAGCGGGCATAAGCGGTGGTGAAACAGGCTATGAAAACATTGGTATTGCCAGAGACAGAGTACCGTTCTTTTGCGTGCTTCCACGACACGCACGCTGTTTCATCATCGATAAACTCGCAGGATGAAACCTCATAATTGGGGGAGAACAGGTACTGCAAGAGTTCGTCAGGGTCTCTCACGATGCTGGTGTTGGGTAGGTTGGATCTTTGGCCGAATTTACCCCACAGAGAATTTAAAAAAACAGTTTAGCGATTTGGCGTTTAACAGGGTTTGATCTGATCTCGTGTTGGCGTAAATGCACGCCTTCTTTCTGGTAGAAATCGCTAACGTACTTATTTTGTTTTTCCTCGTCTGGGCACCAACTGGGATACCCTGAAGCCTCTTGTTTCTGACGGAGGTGTAATTTTATGTACTCTGAAAAGAGTTTATCAGATTAAAACCCACAGTTTGCAACCAAATACTTTTCAAAAACCCCACATGCATTTAAAAGCCACATGGTTTTTTCTGACCCCCAGCCATGTGCCTTTGGTTTAGTTAGTAGCATCCACCCCATTTTAAAAACCCATCACATTATGCACAGTAAAAAAAACAAAACCCCTGTGCCAAGTACTTTAAAAAAAAAAAAACTATGCCTTGCACAGCCCCCCCCACACACCAGCAGCTTTATAAAACACACCAAACCAAGTTTGCAGCCATATACTTTTCAAAAACCCACATGCATTTTAAAAGCTTGTTGCAAAAAAAAAAAAATAATAAAGTTACCTTTCACTATGGGATAAAGTGTTGCAGGCACATGGTTGTTCTGTTCCCCCTCATGTGTGCTTGAGCCTTCAGGTTCAAGAACAAGCAAAAATGTTAGTTAGTATTACCACCAAATCCCTATACAGCCTGTGTAATACTTTTTTTTTTTTTTTAATTCAACAGTATTAAGCACAACTATAGTTAAAATGGTTTTTACCTTGGCCTGGTGGTGAAATGCAGTTTAAAGTTACTGGTTCCATGCTAACAGATCACACTGCAATAAACATAGGCACCATTATTTACTAAGACAGCATGGGCAAAGAGTGGCCTTATATAATATATAGTTTCAGAGTTAAAGACAGCAAGTCTTACCTCTTTTTGCAGTCCAGCAGCTATCCAAGAAAGTTTTCTGTTGAAAAAGGACAAACTGCTGCATACCTGAGGTTTTTATACCCTCTTAGCCCATTGTTTCAAACAAAACTTCAACATAGTTGCTAACAGGTTAATTTAATCACCCCTCCCATAGCATTCCCTTTTGTGATCTGGGATAGTGAAACCATTTTGTCTGGGTGTGTGTGGTTAAAACCCCATTCAGTTCAACAGACTAAGGATAGCTCAGTGGCTTGGCCTGCTAAGCCCAGGGTTGTGAGTTCAAGCCTTGAGAGGACCACTTAGGGCTCTGGGGCAAAATCAATATTTGGCCCTACTAGTAAAGGCAGTTCTATGAGATAAGTATATCTCCATATTAACTCTATTGTACTCAGACACATGTCTGAACTAGCCTTGGTTGTTTTATTGTAAGCACATTTTTAGGATTTTTTCCCCTTCCCCACCACAACATACATTTCAGCTTTTTGCTATACACACACACAAAAAACACAAGAGCTAATTCTCACAAACAATTTATTTTTTTATTTAAAAAACATACAGCTTCTTGAAAACAAAACCAAGAGGCTTCATTAAAACTTTTTAGCTCACTTAAAGGCCAAAGGCCTTCTAACAAAACACAATAGTCACAAACCCCCCTTTTTAAAAAATTTACAGCTACCAAGTTTTATATCGCATGTTTGTCCCCTCACCATTCTCTAACTTAATCCTTTTAGATTTCTTACAAATAGTTTTTTTCTTAAGCAGGGTTCTGTAACTCTTTGTGCGGACTAGACGGTCAAGATAATGCTCTAAGCAGGCATCTTCCGGTTTGGTCATTTTCCTTAGAACACGGTCAGGGTCTGCACTGAATTGCACAGCATTTATCAAGGTCACCCCTTGCGCTAAATGTTCTTGGGTTAGGCACAGACATTGCATACCATAACCTATGGCAACAACAGTGTTTAATAAGCTTTCCAAACACAGCTCAGCACACAGGCCCCGGAGCTTGCAGTTTATATCCACTGAAGTCCAAGTCACACAATCATGGTGCCTTTGGCCTGGCACATCTATGACACAGCCCTCACAATCTTCAAAAAGCTTTTCCCTAAGGCAGTGTTTAAGGATAGCATAAACAGCAACGCGTACAATAGTCCGCATGACTTTTTTACGCCTTCTACCTCTGAGGGGGTGGACAAAGAGAGACCGCCATGCTCATCGGGGTGTCTCACGAGGGTTTCGGGGTCGGGTTCCGGCGTATCCAGCAACGGCTGGGCCAAAGGGCTCCCCTCGGTCGCTCCCTCCCCCTCCTCGGAACTGTCGCTGATGTAACGCCTGCTCCACACAAGGTCAAAGACGGTTGGGGCTAAAACAAAGTCCGAAGTTCTCACGGGGGTGGTGAAGGAGTCCATGTTTCCTCTCAGCAGCCTTTCCGCGCTTTCGAAAACACGTGTCCTTGGTAAGAGATGGCCGCCTCCTCTGTCTGGCGCTGGGACTTATGGGGTAATGGTGCTGCACTCTGATTGGCAGAGGGCCTTGGGAGGCGTTCTTAGTGGGGTCACACGACTCCCTTCCGGAGGGGTCACCCCAACCCAGAAGTCACCCTGATTGGTCAAAATCTCCTCTCGGGGAGGTCCTGTCGGGACGAAACCCCTGCTGATTGGTAGAGGGTGGTGGGGGGAGTTCTTAGAGGGGTCACACGACCCACTTCCAGATGGGTCACCCCCGCCCCGGAAGTCCCCCTGATTGGTCAAAATCTCCTCTCGGGGTGGTTCTTTTGGCACAAAACCCCTCCTGATTGGTAGAGGGTAGTGGGGGAGGACTTCCGGTGACAGGTGGGAGGGACCAAGGGGTAAAGGGGCGGGGCTTAAGGGGTCAAGCGGCGGGGTTAGGGTTTGATTGATGGTAGGGCCCTTATACTATTTATGATACTTCCGGGTACCTTGGTTCAGGGGAAAATTAGCTCAGTGTTAATGGTTCTAGCCTGCAGTCAGGCCAAGTAATGGTAGAGAGTCTGTTTGCCCAAGGCCATCAATCAGGGCAGGGCAGCAATTGAGTAGGGGCTCTGGCCTACGGTCAGGCAGGTAGAGCACCAGAAGGTCCATTTGCCTGGCGCTTGATCAGGGCGGGGCAGCAAGCAAGTAGGGGGGCTCTGGCCTACAGTCCGGCAGAGCTGTCGCAGTCTAGGGGAGGTTAGCTCTCTGGTGGGAGAGTCAGCACAACTGTCTGGCATCCGGATTCAGGCGGGTGCCAGACCAATGCAGGCCTCCTGACAACCAGGTGGGGAGGCTACCACTCCTGACGTTGGGGTGGTGGGGGTAGAGGAACCCAGGCCCTCCCGCTCCACTGCATCCCAGCCCAGGGCCCTAACTGCAGTGGAGTTGTCCGACACTGGGTCAGCGGCAAAAGTCCAACCGCAACGTGCTGGCTGGCTTGTAGTCAATAACACAGCTGAATCTGATTTGGCTTCCCTGGGCTACTTCCTACATTCGATTCCATGTGTACATGGGTTCCAGGGTTGTTGTTTGCTTCGCTGGGGTAGACGGCTAGTGGCAGCCCCACCAGCTCGTCGGAGACCCCGGCGTCTTGCAGTTCTGTCAGCCCCTCTGGGTCTCTGTCAGGATAGAGATAGATAGATAGAGGGGGTGTATGGGGATAGATAGATAGGGGGAGTGTATGGGGATAGATAGATAGATAGATAGATAGATAGATAGATAGATAGATAGATAGAGGGGGTGTATGGGGATAGAGAGATAGATAGAGGGGGTGTATGGGGATAGATAGAGGGGGTGTATGGGGATAGATAGATTAGATAGATAGATAGAGGGGGTGTATGGGGATAGAGAGATAGATAGAGGGGGTGTATGGGGATAGATAGAGGGGGTGTATGGGGATAGATAGATAGATAGATAGATAGATAGATAGATAGATAGATAGATAGATAGAGGGGGCGTATGGAGATAGATAGATAGAGGGGGTGTATGGGGATAGATAGATAGGGGGAGTGTATGGGGATAGATAGATAGATAGATAGATAGATAGATAGATAGATAGATAGATAGATAGATAGATAGATAGGGGGAGTGTATGGGGATAGATAGATAGAGGGGGTGTATGGGGATAGATAGATAGATAGATGGGGGTGTATGGGGATAGATAGATAGATAGAGGGGGTGTATGGAGATAGATAGATTAGATAGATAGAGGGGGAGTATGTAGATAGATAGATAGAGGGGGTGTATGGGGATAGATAGATAGATAGATAGATAGATAGATAGATAGATAGATAGATAGATAGATAGATAGATAGATAGATAGATGGGGGTGTATGGGGATAGATAGATAGATAGATAGATAGATAGATAGATAGATAGATAGATAGATAGATAGATAGATAGATAGATAGATAGATAGAGGGGGTGTATGGGGGTAGATAGAGAGAGGGGTTGTGTATGGGGATAGATAGATAGATAGATAGATAGATAGATAGATAGATAGATAGATAGATAGATAGATAGATGTGGTGTATGTGGAGAGAGAAAGAGGGAGAGAGAGAACCCCATTGGCTTTAAGCCCTTTTACATTTTATGGGACTTTTCTGTAATCTCAGCTCCTTGAACTTTTTCGTGGTCCGAAGCAAACAACAACCCTGGAACCTATGTACACAAAGAATGGTCGTGTAGGAAGGAGTCCAGGGAAGCCGAATCAGATTCAGCTGTGTCATTGACTACAAGCCGGCCAGTGTGTTGCAGTCGGATTTTCCCCGCTGACCCAGTGGCAGGCCACTCTGCTTCTATTAGGGCCCTGGGATGGGACGTAGGTGAGTGGGAGGGCCTGGGTTCCCCTACCCCTGGCAACCCACCATCAGGAGTGGTAGCCTCCCCACCTGGTTGTTAGGAGGCCTGCATTGGTCTGGCTCCCACCTGAATCCGGACGCCAGACGGTTGTGCTGACTCTCCCACCAGAGAGATAACCTCCCCTAGACTGCCACAGCTCCGCTGGACTGTAGGCAGGAGCCCCCCTACTTGATTGCTGCCCCACCCTGATCAATGGCCAGGCAAATGGACCTTCTGTTGCTCTGCCTGCCTGCCTGTAGGCCACAGCCCTCCCACACTCCATGACAGGAGCCGCATGCTGCGCCAGGCAGGAGCCGGGTCAGAGCCCGCAGCGCAGGGGCACGGAGCCGCATGCTGCGCCAGGCAGGAGCCGGGTCAGAGCCCGCAGCGCAGGGGCATGGAGCCGCATGCTGCGCCAGGCAGGAGCCGGGTCAGAGCCCGCAGCGCAGGGGCACGGAGCCGCATGCTGCGCCAGGCAGGAGCCGGGTCAGAGCCCGCAGCGCAGGGGCATGGAGCCGCATGCTGCGCCAGGCAGGAGCCGGGTGAGAGCCCGCAGCGCAGGGGCACGGAGCCGCATGCTGCGCCAGGCAGGAGCCGGGTCAGATCCTGTAGCGCAGGGGCACGGAGCCGCATGCTGCGCCAGGCAGGAGCCGGGTCAGAGCCCGCAGCGCAGGGGCACGGAGCCGCATGCTGCGCCAGGCAGGAGCCGGGTCAGATCCTGTAGCGCAGGGGCACGGAGCCGCATGCTGCGCCAGGCAGGAGCCGGGTCAGAGCCCGCAGCGCAGGGGCACGGAGCCGCATGCTGTGCCAGGCAGGAACTGGGTCAGAGCCCGCAGCACCCGGGCACGCAGCAAGATGTATGCAATGCTGCAGACAGGAGGGATTGAGTAATTTTAATCTCCCAACTGGCCATAAAGGGGGAAAGCTCAGGGAGGGCCAGGGAGGAGCTGGAGAGTGGGGGCGAGGTGCCCCTCGCTCTGGGGCAGGAGTCGGCGCTCCGGGAGGGGCAGTAGAGATGGATAATGACACCTGGATGATGCCCACTGATGCTCCCTCCCTCTCTCGCTGTCCCTGCCCACTCAGACCGTGCCCCGGGCTGAGACGGCCTCCAGAGGCTGCCCAGCGAGTCGCTTGCCCCGGTACCTGGTACCCGACGATCGCCCCTTTGCAGGGCGGCAGCGGCTCTGACCCAGCCCTGATTGAGGGCTCTGGGCAAAACCCCAGGCTGCAGGCCTAGATAAAGGCCTACAAAAGGTACTCGGGCTGCAGAGGGGCAGCCCAGAGATAGGCAGAGGCAGCTGGTCCAACCCCCCTTGCCGATGATGCGTGGTTTATATACTGCAGTCCGCCCCAGTGAGCGGGGGCTAGACAGTGACTGGCAGTAGCCACTGAGGCAAGGTGTGGTTAGAGGGTTGGGGGTTCCCCTGGGCCCCTGGACACCCAGATAGTGGGTTACTGCCGGGGGCAGGAGCCTGACGTAGAGGGGCACCGGGGTCTGGGAGGTACACCGGGACCAGCGGCAGGCGAGACACCAGCCTGTAGAGGGCACTTAGAGGCCGGAAGAGATCATCCCTCACCGGTGAATCGTTGCCCTGCGACACAGACTCTCTGTCTTTGCTGGGTCTGACTGCAGGCCTGAACCATTAACACTGAGCTAATTTTCCCCTGAACCAAGGTATCCCAGAAGTATCATAGCGAGGGGCGTTGTCTCCCGCCCAGACGGACGGGGAGGGAGCTGCAAACCCCTTACAGCCTCTCTTTCTAGTCTTTCATACTTTTTCTCTAAATATGTCAAAACACAAGCACGCAACCTTACCCCGGCCAAACACAGAAAAATGGGGACGGCGCCGGCAATGGGGACGGGGCGTGGAAACCTGTCAAAAACTATATGGTGATGAAAGCTATCGAGCGGTTACCTACTCACATGGGGTTGTCAGGGAGGGGTAGTACCTCTGATGGGGGAGCAGTCGTACTCCTAGGAGTAGCTCATCCACTTTGGTCCCCACTTGACAACACCCAGCTCCCACCTGTGGCTCCAAGTAGCTGTCAGGATGCGACAGCGGCCACACCCCGGAGACCGTCTCGACTGGCGGGCTAAACCAGGTGAGGGTAGCTGATGAGTATGAGACTCTCGGTGAGTTAGGGCCTGTCTACCCATTGCATGTGAAGGCTGGATCCGGCTGACTGAGGCAACCTGGTTCAATGGTCAGGAAGGCGATGACAGCAAGCGTTGTGGAACGCTTAAGAGCACGACAAGACACGTAGGCGTCCTGGTCATCCACTGCGCCCTGCCCTATCTCCAGCCGTCTCGACTTCTGTCCTGCCACTGGATACAGATAGGAACTGGGAAGAGAGAGTGAGGCTGACGTCGCGCAACTCTCCCTCACTTTAATCCAATTCACGCGCAAGTCTCGACATCATATCATATCATATTACATCATATCAAGTCCTGTGGCGATGGGCGAGCGACGAAGCAGCAGGTGTGGATACCCTGGGAGTTGTAGCCGCGGACCTGCACATAGGCGGCTCAGGCATAATGGTCGTTCCTCACTGACCGAAGCAGCAGTGGAGCTCGGCATCTTCTTGAGCGACTGAGCAGCCCTATTCAGGATTGCACTGCTCACCTCCGTAGAATGAGGAGGGGGCTAGAAAAGGTGCCCTAAACATTGCCTGCTTCACCAGGGCCGGCTTTAGGAAGTGCGGGGCCCAATTTGAACAGTTTCGACGGGACCCCAGCAGGGATGACTAAAAAAAAAGCCACTTAAAAAGAACCCTTTCATTTCTTCCATGTATTATTTATTTTCCATGACTATATAAATAATAACAAAATTATATATTACATACATTGCATCATATATTAATTAGCTGATTTTCACTTTCATATTAGGAAAATAATTTATATTTTGATAGTTGTACAACTGATTTTCTTCAATAATGTTTATTTTATTAAAATTTATAAAATATTTCCTTATTAATATAAAATTGTGCCCTCCTCCCCCCCACCTCCCAGCGCCTCCTGGCCCGCGGAAACAAACCCTGCTTCCCCAGCGCCGCCCCGCCGAAACAGCTGTGGGCCGAAAAGGAAGGTTGGCGTGGGGCGGGGGGGGAAGAAACGGCACACATAGGGTGACCAGATCACAGCAGTAAAATAGGACCTGACTCCTCCCCGCTCGGCCCCACCATCACACCCCTCTTCACCCCCTAGCCCCCCGCTGGCTTGCTGCATCCCTCCTAGTCAGTCCCCCACCCACCACTTGCCTCCTTTCACCTTCTCCCTCCCCTGCCAGAAACCCCCATGCCCTCCCCTAGAACCCCTGCTGGCTCACTGCTTGCCTCTTTACCCACCCGCCGCTTGCCCACCCGCTCGCCCCCCCCAAAGTATAAAGCCTCATTCAAAGACCCAGGGGTCACTATATTACTGCACACAGCAGTCAATCAGTGCAGTTGTAGATAAATCGCTGCATTATGCATTTTTGTATAACTTTTATATGACTTTGTATTGAACCTTGGTAATGTTATAGCTGGCCCCTAAGGTAGTATAATTAAGGTAAAAGAAAAATGTCTTTTTGCTAGAAGTAGTATAAGATCTTCCCCCCACTTTGTAATCAATTGACCTGAATGAATGAGGTGTGAATGAGGAAGGTGTGGAAGGCTGGCACTTCCAGACAGCTGCAACCCTTGGAGAGGGGCTGAGAGCCAGCCAAGGAGAGCTTTGCCCAGGGCTGAGTGGGACAGAGTTTGGGTGCAGGGTCCGGGCTGGGGCATGGTGTGGGGTGCAGGATGGGTGGAGGGGTGCAGGCTCTGGGAGGGAGTGCGGAGGGGTGGATGCAGGCTCTGGGACAGAGTTTGGGGGCCGGAGAGGGGGTGGTGGGTGCTGGGGGGGAGGGGACTGCCATCACATGTGGCTTCCTTCCTCCCCTGCTGCCCCTCACCATAGCCTCGGTGGGGGATGGGGCTGCCCCTTGCCCAGTGTTTGCAGGAGTGGTGGCTGGGGGGAAACCCAGTCAAACTCTGGTTTTACTCTTTCGTTGATGGGTCACTTTAACCCCTTACAAACCCCTTCCCGCCTCTCTCACCCCCCTTTTCTACTGGGCTTATTTGATCTTTCTGGTGGAGCCAGATGAAAACCACAAACCCCAGCGAGAGCAACAGGCTGGAAGACTAGACTGAACCCACCACCCACCCAGCCTAGTCCATCCCAGAGCCCAGGACTGAGGGCAAATGTCCCCCCACCCCCGGGCCACCTGCTTCCACTCCTGGCCTCTCCTAGCGCCACCAGCGATTCTGTGTGCCTGCATCGGGTGGGATTTCAACCGGACCCCCCCCCTCGCTAAATTCACCCCTGTTTTGCGACCACTCTGCACCAAGAGCACCTTCCTTCCCTGTCCTAGAGCTGCTGGATGGCTAGAAAGCTGAGCTGGGTGTTTGATCGATCCGGAATGTTATCGTGGCCCCCCCAAAAAAAACTTAATGTCCATACAGCTTTGGGGGGAGGGGATATTCCTCCCCCCCAAAACCGGTCTATTTTATTGTTGCAGGGCAAATGAAGAAGCCAGAGTAATGGAAATATTCAGCCCCTACAGTGGTCTTGCAGCAGGGGAAGCAGAGTTGATGGGAAGGGAACTGGTTTGGATAGGAGCCCCCGTCCCCCTCCTTTGCAAAATAATTTGGGGCGGTTAGAATAAATGCAATCGAGGTTGGACAGTGCTCTGATGCCACGGGGATGAGGGCCAGGATGGTGCCTAAGGCAGACCAAAAGCAAGGGGGAGCTACAGAACCGGTGGTGAGAGGGGTTTGGCCTTTGACAGTCTGCTCTGGGTGCCTGGGCTGTCAGACCCCAGCCAGCCACTGGCATTGCCAGACTCCCTGATCTCTGGTGCTGCTGCTCTCCCTGCTTCTAGGAGTCACTGCCTCCCCCTGGGCCGAGACTCCCGCAGCAATCATCTCCTGGGGCTGCCGTGGCACTGAGCGGCTAGCAAGGCCTGAGACTCAGCTGGGGTGGGGGGCTGCTCTTAAAGCAGCTTTTGTGTTGTTGCCGCGGTGGGAGGGGAAGCAGAGATGGGGCCATTTTACATCCTACGGCCAAGGCGCCCAGCAGCTTGGGCAGGCACAAAGAGCCGCCCGCGTGGGCTGGGAGCTGGGGGAGGGGAGCGTTCGGGAACCCCTGTTCTGCGCTGTCACAAGGAGGAGGAACCGGGATGGAACTGATTCTCCCACTCGGGGATCCGGAGACCCTCCCCCCCCCCCCCCGGCTCCAGCTGTATGGATGCGGGGAGGGGCTCTGGCCTGGGGTCTGCAGGAGCTGGGACTAGATGAGCCCAGCGGTCCCTTCCGGCCTAAAGTCTGTGACTGTGGGGAGCGGAAGGTCCCTCCCATGACCTCGGTGGGGAAGGAGAGGCTCTAAAGCCCTGGCGAGGCCAGAACTAGTCTGGGCTGGGGCATCCCATGGCTGGGCAGTCACACATTGACTGGCTTGTGACTCGCCTGCCCATTGTGACACGCCCCCTGCTGGCTGCCAAAGCCTCATCCCCTCACTGCCAGGCTTGTCTCTGGCAGAGCGAGAGCTGGCACGTGCCACTGGGAAAGCTGATCCGGCCGTTTCAGCTCCGCCACTGGTAGCAGAAAGTGGGTGGCCCATATACACGCTGGCTTCTGCCCACTCCTGACTCCAGGTAGGAGAATCTTCTATTGCCCGCCTCTGCTTTTCCATTGCATCGCCAGCCACACCGAGCCTTCCCCGAGCTCCTGGCCGGGCGGCGCATGTCTACCAAGTGCCCCTTTATCCCCCCACCTAGAGACTTAAGAAATGCATAGGGGAAACTGAGGCACCCCTACAGTATTCAGAGGAAACATTAAGAACAGTCCCACTTTGTCACAGTGAGGGAGTTGGAGAGTCTGTGGGAAGCCACCTCTCTTGTGAAATCAACCACCCCCACACGGTGCGGGCCGCTCCAGATCGGGGGAAGGGGCCAGCTGTGAATTTGGAGCCAGATCCTGGTTTGGATCTGAATCCACCGGCGCTGCGGAGCCAGCTTTCAGATGTGGGGAGCTAGCTCCCGCCCGTGCCACATCACAAAGTGCCACTTCAGCCAGCCGCCTGCCAGGCTCTGGCAGCGCCCTGTGTGAAGCTGCAGCTGGGCCCTCCAGAGCCGAGCTGCTGCTCCTCCTCTCTGCTGGCCAGCCAGCCGCAGCGCCTCAGCACCTGCCCGCTCAGCCCCACCTCAGTGCTCCTGCCTCCCCAATTTCCTCCCTGGCGCTGCACCTCGCCCCCTGCACCTGGCATGTCAATACCCAGCGGGGCCGGGAGCCAAGCGCCCCGGGAGCCATCTGTAAGGTGCTGATTCCCTCCTGTGCTGGGCTCCAGCTAATCCACAAGCCAGGAACTGGCCTTGTGACTCCCAGAGCAGGTATATCAGTCTCACAGCAGCAGCTCAGTCTGCTCAACATCACTCCAGGGCCAGGAACTCGCTCCTGCCTGACATAGGCAACAGGCTGAGCCTGCTCCAGCCCTGTTCCTAGTCCTGCTCCAGCCCTGGTCTCGCTGCAGCCTTGCTCCACCCATGCCCTGCCCCGCCCCCTGAGTCCAGCTCCAGCCACTAGGCCTGACCACCTCCATCACCTTTACTGACACCATCACTTCCATAGGAAATGGCACTGAGGTTGCCGGGGGAACAGGCATTCTCAGGGTGCCAGGAGCCATTGTTCTATTTACCAGGACAGTCCGATGCCAGGACAGTGCCCCTGAGCGCTGGAGAGGACTAGGGCTGCATTAGGACACCTGAAGTGCAGCTGCTGGAGAGTCAGCAGAACCGCCCGGAGACAGCCACGCTTGCCTCCCAGCCCGGGAAGCCCAGAGACCCAGAGCATAGACATCTCTCAGAGCATCTCTGCCAGCAGGAGACATTGGGTGAGGAATAGAGCCGTCCCGCCTTCGGGCAGGAGCCATTCAGGAGACCCAGCGTGGGGGGAATCGGGCTGTGTGTGTACAATGTCTAGCACTGCAGGGCCCTAATCCGGGACTGAGCCCTCTGGGCACTGCCGAAATACAAAGGAGAACAGCAGGGCTGGAGGATTTACCAGCTCCGTGTGAGGAGGGCTGGTTGGGTTGAGCCAGCAGTGAGTCCCCAGTAACACAGAGCTGCGCTAGTGATGGAAGATCTATTTTGTCTTCCCTACTTAGCACAGTTCAAAACTTAGCACTGACCAGCTGCAAGGATCCTGGCGGGCCCTGGTATGGTTGTAGCAGCAGACTCAATGTTTGGGAAAAGCGAGATATGTGCAATAGGCAATGTAGTTCCATCTGGGCACCAGCCAGCTCCTGTGCCCCAGAGAGCTCTCACAGCTCACACTGAAGCAGGGACAAAGGGGGCAGGAGGTTGGAAGAGAAGGTGCCATCCTGGGACCCAGGAGACCCATAGTCAATTCCCAGCTCTGCCACAGATGCTCTGCGTGGCCTCGGGCAAATCCCTTATTCCCTCTGTGCTGCAGTTCCCTGTCTGTTCAGTGGGGGTAGCAGCCAGGCCCTGCCCTGCAGGGGGCGGTTAGAATAAATGCAATCGAGGTTGGACAGTGCTCTGATGCCACGGGGATGAGGGCCAGGATGGTGCCTAAGACAGACCAAAAGCAAGGGGGAGCTACAGAACCGGTGGTGAGAGGGGTTTGGCCTTTGACAGTCTGCTCTGGGTGCCTGGGGTGTCAGACCCCAGCCAGCCACTGGCATTGCCAGACTCCCTGATCTCTGGTGCTGCTGCTCTCCCTGCTTCTAGGAGTCACTGCCTCCCCCTGGGCCGAGACTCCCGCAGCAATCATCTCCTGGGGCTGCCGTGGCACTGAGCGGCTAGCAAGGCCTGAGACTCAGCTGGGGTGGGAGGCTGCTCTTAAAGCAGCTTTTGTGTTGTTGCCGCGGTGGGAGGGGAAGCAGAGATGGGGCCATTTTACATCCTACGGCCAAGGCGCCCAGCAGCTTGGGCAGGCGCAAAGAGCCGCCCGCGTGGGCTGGGAGCTGGGGGAGGGGAGCGTTCGGGAACCCCTGTTCTGCGCTGTCACAAGGAGGAGGAACCGGGATGGAACTGATTCTCCCACTCGGGGATCCGGAGACACACCCCCCCCCCCCCGTCTCCAGCTGTATGGATGCGGGGAGGGGCTCTGGCCTGGGGTCTGCAGGAGCTGGGACTAGATGAGCCCAGCGGTCCCTTCCGGCCTAAAGTCTGTGACTGTGGGGAGCGGAAGGTCCCTCCCATGACCCCGGTGGGGAAGGAGAGGCTCTAAAGCCCTGGCGAGGCCAGAACTAGTCTGGGCTGGGGCATCCCATGGCTGGGCAGTCACACATTGACTGGCTTGTGACTTGCCTGCCCATTGTGACACGCCCCCTGCTGGCTGCCAAAGCCTCATCCCCTCACTGCCAGGCTTGTCTCTGACAGAGCGAGAGCTGGCACGTGCCGCTGGGAAAGCTGATCCGGCCATTTCAGCTCCGCCACCGGCAGCAGAAAGTGGGTGGCCCATATACACGCTGGCTTCTGCCCACTCCTGACTCCAGGCAGGAGAATCTTCTATTGCCCGCCTCTGCTTTTCCATTGCATCGCCAACCACACCGAGGTTAGATGAGAAGGTACCAGCCTCCCTGCCGCTCTCCTGCCTTCTGCTCCTGCCCCTTCACGGGTGTGTCTGAGCATCTCCTGCTGCTCACGAGCCCGCCCCAGCTCCCCCACCCCGCTGGCCTCGCCCACCTGCGAACTGCCACGGCCCCAATATTCCTGGGGGAAGGGATCAGGGTCATTTCATTGGGCAGGAAGAATCCTGAGTGGTTGGATCCAGCCTGTCTGCTGTGCAGCTTGTGAACCAGGAGAAGGAGAGGTGGGAGTGACCCAGAGGAGGCTGTTTGGCCTGGGAGTTCGGAGACCTGGGTTCTAATCCTGGGTGACTTTGAGCACATCCCTTCCCTTGTGTCCCTGCTGGCTGCCTTGGCTAGTTAGAGTCTGAGCCCTACAGCCCAGCGATTGTCTGCAGCACCTGGTGCAACAGGGCCCTGAGCTCAGCTGGCATCTGGAGGTGCTGGTGGGACAGAAATAACTGGGCTGGCCCTGATGCTGAATGGGGCAATTGCCTCTCGTCACTCACAAGCAATGCCTTGTCCTGGCTTCTTGTAGGATGGCTGAGGAGGGCCGCCCAGAGCCCAGGCGCGCCTGGGAGGAGACAAAACCTCCCCCAGGGAAGAGTCGGCGGAAGAGGCCATGGCAGCAGCAGGGGCTGTGTGTGCCTCAGCCCTTCCGTGCCGGTGAGTGGGCGCCTTCTGGGTGGGCGGAGGGGGCTGCAAAAATGGCTGGGGCCATGGCCCTGCATTGGGGTGGGGCTTGGCCCCTGTGGGGGTTGGGTGGCAAGACTAGGGTGTCACTGGGGGGAGAAGACTCCATAGACCTTGTACTGCTCTGGGTTGCCACGAGATGGAGAGACAGACAGGAAAACCCAGGCAGGGGGGAATGGCCCCTCCTGCTGGCAGCAGCTGCAGCCACTAAAGCTGATCGGGGCATTGGGGCGGCGGCAGAAGCATCAGGTGGAGACTGACTGAATCGCCCACCCCGATCTGTCACGCTGCAGGGTCGGAGGATGTTTTCCACCAGTCGAAGGGGATGCTCGGTGCATGGTGGGTTGTTAAAGCCTAGGATTGCAGGGCGCTGGCCAGAGCATAAGATGCTCCCTGATGTTGCAGCCCCATCTGCTGGCTGGCTCCTTTGTAGCATGTCGCAGCACAGGGCATTTGGGGGGGAGTGTTGACGATGGGAGCCCAGTGCCTGCCCAGGTTACACCCAGTGGCTGTGGCAGGAGAGGCAGTCAGAACAAGCAGAACGGGCAGGCTCTGGGTCCCCATATCCCATGCAGACTGGGCAGCTGTTCCCTCTCCTGCCGCAAGGACCAGACCGATTCACTCCCAGTCCCTCTGCCCCCTCCAGCAATGGCCCGGAGAGTGGGGACACCCCTCATAGCCTGACATCGTCCCTCCTTCCAGGTGTGGCGCTCCCCAAATCCCCAGACTGAGCCTGCATGCTGGGTGGGGAAGTGGGGTGGCCGCTGGGAACCAGGGCTCCGACTGGGTCTTTGCTGGGCTGGGCAGCAAAGAGGTGGGGAAGCCAGGGATCGCTGTGCCAGACCCTGCCGTGCATCGGGGCTGCTCCCCTGCTGGGGCGGGAGTGGGGACAAGGGTTTTCTCTAAGATCTCTGTCACCCAGCCTGCAGCTTGGCAGACCCAGGTATTACCACTGCTCTGTCTTTGATCAGATTCACCATCCTCCTGCTTGAAGGGGCTATACTTGAATGAGAGAGAGGCCCTGGAGTGCATAGATGCCTTTCTGAAGGACAATGAACAGGTACCAAGAGCCCTCCTCTGACCTGTCAGCTAGTGCCCTGTCCACATGCACATCTGCCCTTCTCCAGATGATGCATGGATTCTAAGGCCAGACGGAACCACTGTGACCTCCTGTATAACACAGGCCAGAGACCTGCCCCCAAATAATTCCTGGCCATGACCATGGCGCCCCACCCAACTGCTGAGTCTTCCCTGCATCCTCTGAGCCCAACGCTCCCGCCCCTGCAGCCAGGCAGAGAGATTGTGTGGGGGGAGGGGTCGCCTCACCACTCCTACAGCCACTGGCCTCCGCACATTCCCTGGCTGTGCTGGTGGGAAGAGCACAACCCTGGCCATGGCCCCTACCAGGTGCAGGGCTACCCAGTCTCCAGATGGTGCGCAGGACCCAGTGTGCCCTTGGCCAAGCGGCCCGGACAGCCCGTACTAGACATGAGATGCCCAAGCCGCGCCCCCCCCCCCCCCGCCCCAGGTGTGTCTGCACATGCTAGCGCTCATGGCCACCATCACTTGGGAGCCAAATGCCACCAGCACTAATGAATTCACCCTCCTACTCACCATGAGGTGGGGAACTGAGGCACAGCATGAGGCCTAGCGCCTCAAAAGTATTGATCACCCATAGGCATTAGGCACCTAAATCCCTTTGCACCCCTGGGCCTAAGCAACTTGCCTGAGTTCCCGCAGGGAGAGCTGGGAATTGAGTCAGGTCTCCAGCCATTGCCTTAGCCACACCGCCGCCCTTCCGCAAGCAACCTGGGGCCGGGAAGCGTTCAGCACGCACGGCCTCCGGGTAACGAGGCTAGTGGCTTCCAGCTCCCGTAACCGTGGCCGGCTCGCCCTGGCCCCACTTGTTTTGCAGGTGTGTTGGGACACCCTCAGCAGTGCTGCGGAATTCCTGAAGTGGCACCAGCTTGGTGGCTTCATCCAGCACAAGGATACCTGGCAAAGCTGTGACTGCCTGGTGAGGGAGCCCTCAGGTCATTCACTGCGCAGCCCTCGCTGGTAGGAGCGGGGAAATCGGTGGATAGGGCACCCCCCATTGCCCGGCTCTGTGCCCACACTGAGCCCCAGCCCCGGGACCACTCCTGGCCCTGGGTGTAGTCCCTCTGCGTGATCCCCCCAGCACAGGAAGGAGGGGTGAAAACAGGACGTGCGCTCCACACACCTGGAACCCGGCCTGCAGGACGGAAAGGCCTTTAATAACCTTGTGCTCCCTTGTTCTGGTCCTAGCTGACGCGCTACAAGGGGAGAGCCAACAACTTTCTGTGCCAGACCATGGCCTTTCTGGAGAACCCACAGGCTCCAATTAGAGAAGTGGCCATCATGTTCATAGGTAACCACAGAGCAGGGGTCCCTTTAGCAGGGGGGCTGGATCCGGTCCCAGGCTCTCCTCAGTCCCTGCCAGCAGCGAGAAGTAACCCTTGGGCTCCTGATTGTCTAATGAAGGATCAAGGGTGTCAGAAGTCCGCAGGAGCAAGCTCACCCCAAACTGCCCTGATCGGCTGATGGGCCCCCTCTAACCCCACTGCTCCCCATGCAGTCCCCATTCCCCCCCCCCATACCCCACCATGGGATCTTGGTAGTGGACCCTCAAGGTGCTGTGCTCTCCTTTGGCAACCAGCCCTGTAACCATCCCTGGGGACTCACCCTTTCCCCTGGGGACTTGGGAGCGCGTCCTGGCCAGCGAGGGGCGGGGGAAGCGAGGGGTTGCTTGGAGGGTGACATTTGACACCCTCGCTGGGGATGCGGGGATGTGATGAGCTGTTTGTATGTGTAGGGCTCACTGCCCGGCAGCTGGACCAGAGGAGCCAGGACAAGCTGGATGCCATCTGCAACGGTGAGTGGTACCTGCTTTGAGCACTGAGCGCTAGGGGGATGAACGACCCAGGGCCGTGGGCTGGGTTCGATCTCCAACACCAGCAACATGATCTCGGGCGAGAGCCACAAAGGGATGCAAAATGTAGATCCCCAAACCCCTGATCAGCTGCCCCCTCACCCTGTCATGTCTGCTGGTTGGCATGTGCCAGGCACTTAGCCCTGACCTGAGAGCTGCGGCCTGGCAGATCCCCAAACTGGGCCTGAGCTGGCTGGCCTTTGCAGACGATTGCCCCCCCCCCCAAACACAGCCGAGGAGGGGTGCTGCCTCCCCCCTTGCACTCACTAGCCCAGTGTTTGGAGCAGTCACCTCCACGTGGGGTGCCTGGGGTCAAGCCACTGCTCCAAATGAGGCCGAGGTGACGTCCGGTCACCTACCTCCTTGCTGCGTGCCCGGATCCCTGGGCAGCGCAGGGCAGAGCAGCATCTCCACCTTTGTTGGCGAATGGCGGGGGGGGGGGGGGGGGGAAGTGATATAGATCAGACTCCTCACTCCCAGAGCAGGTTCACAGCTGGGCCTCCCAACCAGAGCTAGAGAATGGCTGAGCTCCCTCCTCGGCATTTCCTGGATGGCAGCAGGGCACCTAAAGTTAGGCATAGCCTAACAATGCCCAAGCCCCCTTTGTGACTCTCCCCCTCTCTGGACCTAAGTGCCCATCTGTGCATTGGGGGGAAGGCGGAGGGTAAATACAGGCAGGGATGAGGTGCTCAGATACTGCAGGGACGGGGCAGTCCTAGAAATAGTGAGTGAATGGGGTTCATTGGGACTTCTTGCCTGTGTCTGGAGGCTCCCCCATTTGTGGAGGGCAGCAGGGATGTTTAGTGAGGGTTGCTGGTTGTTCTTGCTAGTCCCCTGCCTCCCACCTCCCAGCCTGCTGCCTCCTTGTCACAGGCCGAGAGGTACAGCGCTGGCTTGGTCTGCTGGGGCTCTCCAGAGCGCTGTGGCTCTGACCCCCATTTCCTTCCTTTCAATCTTAGACCTCAAAGGCTTGCAGGAGGACAGCAACTCCTCGGTCCAAAGCCTGGCTTATCAGACCATCTTCATCCTGGAGGCGTTCAAGAACCACCCTCCAGCCCGCTGCAGCCTATGCACATTTTTTCATTGGATAAGAACAACGTGTACTAAGGAGAGCCCGGTCATTGAAGCTGCCCAAGCTCTGGGAAAAGCCAGCCTCCCTTCCCTGGGAGCTTCGTACCAGAGCATGGCTTCTTCCCCATTGGCCGCCTGCCCTGCGCAGCCATGTGAGTAGTTAACTGCTCGATAGCTTTCATCACCATGTACTTTTTGACAGGTTTCCATGCACTGTGTAGCATTTACGTCCCGCCCTCCGTCCCCGTTTCCGGTTGTGTATGTTTTTGGCGCCGTCGGCCATTTTGAAAATTTATTTTGTATTATTTTTCTGTGTTTGGCCGGGGGAAGGTTGTGTGCCTGTGTTTTGACATATTTAGAGAAAAAGTATGAATGAGTAGAAAGAGAGACTGTAAGGGGTTCACGGCTCCCTCCCCGTCCGTCTGGGCGGGAGACCACGCCCTTTGCTATGATAGTAGTATAAGGGCCCTACCATCAATTAAACCCTAGCCCCGCCCCTTGACCCCTCCCACCTGTCACCAGAAGTCCCACCCCATGGGGGTATTACTTCCAGGGTCAAGGTGCCACCTGACCGGAAGCAAGGTGTGTCATGTGACCCCTCTAAGAACTCCCCCCACCACCCTCTACCAATCAGGAGGGGTTTCGTCCCGATAGGGCCGCCCCGAGAGGAGATTTTGACCAATCAGGGGGACTTCCGGGGCGGGGGTGACCCGTCCGGAAGTGGGTCGTGTGACCCCTCTAAGAACTCCCCCCACTACCCTCTACCAATCAGGAGGGGTTTTGTGCCGAAAGAACCACCCCGAGAGGAGATTTTGACCAATCAGGGGGACTTCCGGGGCAGGGGTGACCTGTCTGGAAGTGGGTCGTGTGACCCCTCTAAGAACTCCCCCCACCACCCTCTACCAATCAGGAGGGGTTTCGTCCCAACAGGACCTCCCCGAGAGGAGATTTTGACCAATCAGGGTGACTTCTGGGTTGGGGTGACCCCTCCGGAAGGGAGTCGTGTGACCCCACTAAGAACACCTCCCAGGGCCCTCTGCCAATCAGAGTGCAGCACCATTACCCCATAAGTCCCAGCGCCAGACAGAGGAGGCGGCCATCTCTTACCAAGGACACGTGTTTTCGAAAGCGCGGAAAGGCTGCTGAGAGGAAACATGGACTCCTTCACCACCCCCGTGAGAACTTCGGACTTTGTTTTAGCCCCAACAGTCTTTGACCTTGTGTGGAGCAGGTGTTACATCAGCAACAGTTCCAAGGAGGACCCTTTGACCCAGCCATTGATGGATACGTCGGAACCCGACCCCGAAACCCTCGTGAGACAGCCCGATGAACGTGACGGCCTCTCTTACTCCACCCCCTCAGAGGTGGAAGGCGATTGCGGCTCGGGGGAGGCACCGGCGGACAAAGCGAACGGAAAAGATGGCGCTCAGGTAAATGAAAGCTTAAGAAGCGGCGGTCGAGGAGGGGTGGGTAATGGGGTAGGAACCGGGGGTTGCATAAATTAAAAAAAAAAAACAAGCAGTGAGGGTGCTTACACGGTTTCTTTTCTGAAAATCTCTCAACAGGTCGACGCTGCCTTTTTAGAGGCCTTTAAGAACTTACACATTGGAAGCCCTGTGGGAGTAAACATATCGTGCGTCAGCTGCTTTTGCTCATGTCTGAGATACAGATCTCAAGCCGAAAAGGACAAAATGGAAGAATGAACCATCTGAGACTCCCTTATGGTAGGGGTCATGGCATCCATTTTATAGGTGACTGTAAAAGGTCGTGTTAAACCAGGCGATTAATAAAACTTATTTAAATGTGTCAATATGAATGTGTCCCCTTTCATACTTGTGGTAGTAAAAGACGGTACCAGTAACAGTCATGTCTACACAGACGGCGCTGTTAAAGAAAATATATTACCCCCCCCCCCCGGGGAAGTTGGGAGCTTTGGCGGGGTCAACCCTCTTTTTCAAGCGGCCAGAAAGCATAGTAAAACTTTAAACAGAAGACAGGTAACAGCATGGCTTTCAGACCAGGATGCTTACACTTTACACAAACCAGCTCGAATACGTTTTAAAAGAAACAAGACCATTGTTTCAGAGGTGGATGCGCAGTGGCAGGCAGATTTGGTGGATATGCACCGGTTCTCCAAACACAACAGCGGTTTTAAGTACATCTTAACAGTGATAGACATTCTATCCAAATATGCCAGGGCCTTAGGCCTAAAAGACAAGACGAGTGGTGAGGTATCCAAGGCCTTTAAAGCTATTTTCAGTGAAGGTCGCGTGCCTCAAAAATTACAAACCGATCGGGGGAAAGAATTTTTAAACAAACCTTTAAGTGGATTGCTTTTTCCAAAAGCCGTAGGGCAGGGTTTTAAAACCTTCTCCTAAGACCCTCTTGTTGTAAACCACTTTTTGTGTCTTTTTAAGGGTTTTTGTCTCTATTTGCCACTGGTTTTTGTTTCTTACGATAGAGGGCTGCTGCACCTCTATCTTTTTTGAGGTGTTTTCTTGCAGACCCGTGCAATAGTCCAAGACTAGATCTTTCAAACTGTCGAAGTTGATCTTTTCACAGTTTGCTACATTTAGGGTAATACCTTTGACTTTCATACAGGCCTTTCCACCCGACAGCTTATACCCATAGGTTTTTGGGCCTGCCGACACAAACTCGGTGATGTGTTGATCTGGCGGGATCTCGCTCGTGAAGTCCCCTAAATAATCCCCCAGAGGGAGATTCCAGTCACCCTCCCTTTTCACAAATATCACCGAGTCAGTGTCGTGGTACAGGCACCGCTCTTGCAAACCGTCTAGGAGGCTGTATAATTCTAAGCGGGCATAAGCGGTGGTGAAACAGGCTATGAAAACATTGGTATTGCCAGAGACAGAGTACCGTTCTTTTGCGTGCTTCCACGACACGCACGCTGTTTCATCATCGATAAACTCGCAGGATGAAACCTCATAATTGGGGGAGAACAGGTACTGCAAGAGTTCGTCAGGGTCTCTCACGATGCTGGTGTTGGGTAGGTTGGATCTTTGGCCGAATTTACCCCACAGAGAATTTAAAAAAAACAGTTTAGCGATTTGGCGTTTAACAGGGTTTGATCTGATCTCGTGTTGGCGTAAATGCACGCCTTCTTTCTGGTAGAAATCGCTAACGTACTTATTTTGTTTTTCCTCGTCTGTGCACCAACTGGGATACCCTGAAGCCTCTTGTTTCTGACGGAGGTGTAATTTTATGTACTCTGAAAAGAGTTTATCAGATTAAAACCCACAGTTTGCAACCAAATACTTTTCAAAAACCCCACATGCATTTAAAAGCCACATGGTTTTTTCTGACCCCCAGCCATGTGCCTTTGGTTTAGTTAGTAGCATCCACCCCATTTTAAAAACCCATCACATTATGCACAGTAAAAAAAACAAAACCCCTGTGCCAAGTACTTTAAAAAAAAAAAAACTATGCCTTGCACAGCCCCCCCACACACACCAGCAGCTTTATAAAACACACCAAACCAAGTTTGCAGCCATATACTTTTCAAAAACCCACATGCATTTTAAAAGCTTGTTGCAAAAAAAAAAAAAATAAAGTTACCTTTCACTATGGGATAAAGTGTTGCAGGCACATGGTTGTTCTGTTCCCCCTCATGTGTGCTTGAGCCTTCAGGTTCAAGAACAAGCAAAAATGTTAGTTAGTATTACCACCAAATCCCTATACAGCCTGTGTAATACTTTTTTTTTTTTTTTAATTCAACAGTATTAAGCACAACTATAGTTAAAATGGTTTTTACCTTGGCCTGGTGGTGAAATGCAGTTTAAAGTTACTGGTTCCATGCTAACAGATCACACTGCAATAAACATAGGCACCATTATTTACTAAGACAGCATGGGCAAAGAGTGGCCTTATATAATATATAGTTTCAGAGTTAAAGACAGCAAGTCTTACCTCTTTTTGCAGTCCAGCAGCTATCCAAGAAAGTTTTCTGTTGAAAAAGGACAAACTGCTGCATACCTGAGGTTTTTATACCCTCTTAGCCCATTGTTTCAAACAAAACTTCAACATAGTTGCTAACAGGTTAATTTAATCACCCCTCCCATAGCATTCCCTTTTGTGATCTGGGATAGTGAAACCATTTTGTCTGGGTGTGTGTGGTTAAAACCCCATTCAGTTCAACAGACTAAGGATAGCTCAGTGGCTTGGCCTGCTAAGCCCAGGGTTGTGAGTTCAAGCCTTGAGAGGACCACTTAGGGCTCTGGGGCAAAATCAATATTTGGCCCTACTAGTAAAGGCAGTTCTATGAGATAAGTATATCTCCATATTAACTCTATTGTACTCAGACACATGTCTGAACTAGCCTTGGTTGTTTTATTGTAAGCACATTTTTAGGATTTTTTCCCCTTCCCCACCACAACATACATTTCAGCTTTTTGCTATACACACACACAAAAAACACAAGAGCTAATTCTCACAAACAATTTATTTTTTTATTTAAAAAACATACAGCTTCTTGAAAACAAAACCAAGAGGCTTCATTAAAACTTTTTAGCTCACTTAAAGGCCAAAGGCCTTCTAACAAAACACAATAGTCACAAACCCCCCTTTTTAAAAAATTTACAGCTACCAAGTTTTATATCGCATGTTTGTCCCCTCACCATTCTCTAACTTAATCCTTTTAGATTTCTTACAAATAGTTTTTTTCTTAAGCAGGGTTCTGTAACTCTTTGTGCGGACTAGACGGTCAAGATAATGCTCTAAGCAGGCATCTTCCGGTTTGGTCATTTTCCTTAGAACACGGTCAGGGTCTGCACTGAATTGCACAGCATTTATCAAGGTCACCCCTTGCGCTAAATGTTCTTGGGTTAGGCACAGACATTGCATACCATAACCTATGGCAACAACAGTGTTTAATAAGCTTTCCAAACACAGCTCAGCACACAGGCCCCGGAGCTTGCAGTTTATATCCACTGAAGTCCAAGTCACACAATCATGGTGCCTTTGGCCTGGCACATCTATGACACAGCCCTCACAATCTTCAAAAAGCTTTTCCCTAAGGCAGTGTTTAAGGATAGCATAAACAGCAACGCGTACAATAGTCCGCATGACTTTTTTACGCCTTCTACCTCTGAGGGGGTGGACAAAGAGAGACCGCCATGCTCATCGGGGTGTCTCACGAGGGTTTCGGGGTCGGGTTCCGGCGTATCCAGCAACGGCTGGGCCAAAGGGCTCCCCTCGGTCGCTCCCTCCCCCTCCTCGGAACTGTCGCTGATGTAACGCCTGCTCCACACAAGGTCAAAGACGGTTGGGGCTAAAACAAAGTCCGAAGTTCTCACGGGGGTGGTGAAGGAGTCCATGTTTCCTCTCAGCAGCCTTTCCGCGCTTTCGAAAACACGTGTCCTTGGTAAGAGATGGCCGCCTCCTCTGTCTGGCGCTGGGACTTATGGGGTAATGGTGCTGCACTCTGATTGGCGGAGGGCCTTGGGAGGCGTTCTTAGTGGGGTCACATGACTCCCTTCCGGAGGGGTCACCCCAACCCAGAAGTCACCCTGATTGGTCAAAATCTCCTCTCGGGGAGGTCCTGTTGGGACGAAACCCCTGCTGATTGGTAGAGGGTGGTGGGGGGAGTTCTTAGAGGGGTCACACGACCCACTTCCAGATGGGTCACCCCCGCCCCGGAAGTCCCCCTGATTGGTCAAAATCTCCTCTCGGGGTGGTTCTTTCGGGACAAAACCCCTCCTGACTGGTAGAGGGTAGTGGTGGAGGACTTCCGGTGACAGGTGGGAGGGACCAAGGGGTAAAGGGGCGGGGCTTAAGGGGTCAAGCGGCGGGGTTAGGGTTTGATTGATGGTAGGGCCCTTATACTATTTATGATACTTCCGGGTACCTTGGTTCAGGGGAAAATTAGCTCAGTGTTAATGGTTCTAGCCTGCAGTCAGGCCAAGTAATGGTAGAGAGTCTGTTTGCCCAAGGCCATCAATCAGGGCAGGGCAGCAATTGAGTAGGGGCTCTGGCCTACGGTCAGGCAGGTAGAGCACCAGAAGGTCCATTTGCCTGGCGCTTGATCAGGGCGGGGCAGCAAGCAAGTAGGGGGGCTCTGGCCTACAGTCCGGCAGAGCTGTCGCAGTCTAGGGGAGGTTAGCTCTCTGGTGGGAGAGTCAGCACAACTGTCTGGCATCCGGATTCAGGCGGGTGCCAGACCAATGCAGGCCTCCTGACAACCAGGTGGGGAGGCTACCACTCCTGACGTTGGGGTGGTGGGGGTAGAGGAACCCAGGCCCTCCCGCTCCACTGCGTCCCAGCCCAGGGCCCTAACTGCAGTGGAGTTGTCCGACACTGGGTCAGCGGCAAAAGTCCAACCGCAACGTGCTGGCTGGCTTGTAGTCAATAACACAGCTGAATCTGATTTGGCTTCCCTGGGCTACTTCCTACATTCGATTCCATGTGTACATGGGTTCCAGGGTTGTTGTTTGCTTCGCTGGGGTACACAGCTAGTGGCAGCCCCACCAGCTCGTCGGAGACCCCGGCGTCTTGCAGCTCTGTCAGCCCCTCTGGGTCTCTGTCAGGATAGAGATAGATAGATAGAGGGTGTGTATGGGGATAGAGAGATAGATAGAGGGGGTGTATGGGGATAGATAGAGGGGGTGTATGGGGATAGATAGATTAGATAGATAGATAGAGGGGGTTTATGGGGATAGAGAGATAGATAGAGGGGGTGTATGGGGATAGATAGAGGGGGTGTATGGGGATAGATAGATAGATAGATAGATAGATAGATAGATAGATAGATAGATAGATAGATAGATAGATAGAGGGGGCGTATGGAGATAGATAGATAGAGGGGGTGTATGGGGATAGATAGATAGGGGGAGTGTATGGGGATAGATAGATAGATAGATAGATAGATAGATAGATAGATAGATAGATAGATAGATAGATAGAGGGGGCGTATGGAGATAGATAGATAGAGGGGGTGTATGGGGATAGATAGATAGGGGGAGTGTATGGGGATAGATAGATAGATAGATAGATAGATAGATAGATAGATAGATAGATAGATAGATAGGGGGAGTGTATGGGGATAGATAGATAGAGGGGGTGTATGGGGATAGATAGATAGATAGATAGATAGATAGATAGATAGATAGATAGATAGATAGATAGAGGGGGAGTATGTAGCTAGATAGA